>NC_041391.1:640768886-640828918 GCF_002162155.2 Triticum dicoccoides
AGTTCTCCGACTTGGAGAGGGGGTCGGCAAGGCGGTGGCGAGTCGGACTCCTCCGGGAGTCCGGCGACTCCACGGCGGGCGACGCGGGCGAGGCTGGGCTTGGCCCGGCTCGGCTCGGGCCGGCCCAGAACTTTTTTTAAATAATTTCACCGCGAGGAAAAATCCTTAATAAATATAAAAAATGCTAAAAATTCCAGAAACAATTTTCACTGTCCAAACCTAAAATTTAGGACAAGATGATCATTTTTATGGACTAAGATGCAATTTTCAAAAATGCAACATTTTTCTAATTCAAATAAAATAACAATAAAATTTTGATTTTGATTTTAAAATTCTTTCTCCAATATTTCTCTTAGGTTGAATAAGTCATATTATCTTCTCTCTTATATTTTTAATATCGGAAATAATTGGAGAGAAAAATAATAAAAATCAAATTGATCCTTTCTTCAAATTTGAATTAAATTCAAATATGATTTTTGTGAAACCTCCAACTCTCTCCTTGGGTCCTTGAGTTGCTTAAGATTTCTAGTATCACAACAGAATGCAAAAACAAATATGATATGCATATGATGATCTATGTATAACATCCAAATTGAAAATTAGGATGTTACAAACCTACCCTCCTTAAGATGAATCTCGCCCTCGAGATTCGGGTTGGTCAGCAAAAAGGTTTGGGTGGTCTCTACGGAGATCTTCTTCTCGCTCCCAGGTGGCTTCCTCCTCGGTATGGTGGCTCCACTGAACTTTGCAAAACTTGATAACCTAGCTGCGAGTAACTCGACTAGAAAACTCGAGAATCTTGACTGGCTTCTTTTCATAGGTAAAATCACTATCTAACTGAATTGCTTCCAGTGGCACTGTATCTCTCAAAGGAATATCAGCCATCTCTGCATGGCACTTCTTCAACTGGGAAACGTGAAAAACATCATGAACTCCTGACAATCCTTCTGGCAATTCCAGCTTGTATGCAACTTCTCCCATGCGTTCCAAGACCCTGTATGGTCCCACAAAACGTGGTGCTAGCTTTCCCTTGACTCCAAAATGCTTAAATCCTCGAGTTGGGGACACCCGAAGATATGCTCTGTCTCCGACTTCGTAAACTATCTCCCTGCGTTTAATATCCGCATAACTCTTCTGGCTGGACTGGGCTACCTTGAGTCTGTCATGAATCAACTTAACCTTCTCTTCCGAGTCTTTGAGTAAGTCTGGTCCGAACAACTGTCGGTCTCCAACTTCATCCCACGATAATGGTGTCCTGCACCTCCTTCCGTACAAAGCTTCGAAAGGGGGCACCTTCAAACTGGCTTGATAACTGTTGTTATAAGAGAACTCTGCATATGGAAAATTGCCATCCCAACTAGATCCATAATCTAGTGCACAAGCTCTCAACATGTCCTCCAGAATCTGGTTGACTCGCCCGGTTTGTCCATCTGTCTATGGATGAAAGGCTGTACTGAACTCTAGCTTGGTACCCAAAGTTTCATGCAACTGATTCCAAAACTTTGAAGTAAACTGGGTTCCTCTATCTGATACAATGGTCCTCAGAACTGCATGCAGACATACAATCCTGGTAATGTATATCTTTGCCAACTTAGCACTCGTATAGGTGGTCTTCACCGGGATGAAATGGGCTACTTTCGTCAAACGATCGACTATAACCCAGATAGAGTCATAGCCTGAACGAGTCCTGGGTAATCCAGTGATAAAATCCATGCCAAGCTTATCCCACTTCCATTCGGGTATCGGCAATGGCTGTAGCAATCCAGCTAGCTTCTGATGCTCTGCCTTGACTCTTTGACATACATCACATACTGCTACATACTCGGCAATATCCTTCTTCATTCCTGTCCACCAGAAACTTTCCTTCAAGTCCACATACATCTTAGTGTTTCCTAGGTGAATCGAGTATGGTGAATCATGGGCCTCCTGCAGAATCAACTTCCTGATCTCCGGGTCATTAGGCACATATATGCGATCCTCAAACAATAAGGTGTCGTGCTCATCCTCACGAAATCCTTTAGCCTTTCCTTTGTTCATCATTTACTTTATTTTCGCAATCTCCTTGTCAGTCTTCTGGGCTTCTCTGATCTTACCCAAAAGAGTGAACTGAATTTCCAATGCTGCGACATAACCTCTCGGAACTATCTCCAAGCATAGCTCTCGAAGATTCTCTGCTAACACCTTTGGTAATCCTCCGGTTATGAGCGTGTTAACATAACTCTTGCGGCTCAATGCATCTTCTACCACATTGGCCTTTCCAGGATGATAGTGCAATTTCATATTATAATCCTTTATGAGCTCCAACCATCTCCTTTGCCTGAGCTTCAACTCCTTCTGCGTGAAGATGTACTTCAAACTCTTATGATCTGTGTATACATCACAATGGTTTCCGATGAGAAATTGTCTCCATGTCTTCAGCGCATGCACTATGGCTGCTAACTCCAAATCAAGCGTAGCATAATTTAGCTCATGAAGTTTAAGCTGTCGTGAGGCATATGAAACAACTCTTCCTTCCTGCATAAGTATAGCTCCAAGTCCTCGACGGGAAGCGTCGCAATATACTTGGTAATCCTTAGGTTGGTCTGGGAGAATCAGCATTGGGGCTGTAACCAAACGTTTCTTCAACTCCTGAAAACTGGCTTCAGACTCCTCAGTCCATTTAAACTTGGTGTCCTTCTTCAATAACTCCATCATGGGCTTTGCAATCTTGGAGAAATTCTCAATAAACCTCCGATAATAGCCTGCAAGTCCAAGAAAACTTATGATTGCTCCAACTGTTGTGGGTGCCACCCACTTAGTAACAGAAGCAACCTTGGTAGGTTCTACTGCTATTCCTTCTCTAGATATAACATGTTTGAGAAATCCAACTTCCTTTAATCAAAACTCACATTTGCTGAACTTGGCACACAACTGATGTTCCCTGAGCTTCTCAAGAACCAAACACAAATGCTCCTTATGCTCCTCTTCATTCTTTGAGTAGACCAATATATCATCAATGAACACCACGACAAACTTATCCAGAAACTCCATAAACACCTTGTTCATCATATTCATGAAATAGGCAGGCGCGTTAGTCAGACCAAATGACATAACGGTATACTCATATAGCCTGTACCTTGTGGTAAAAGCTGTCTTAGATATATCCTGCTCTCGGATCTTCAATTGGTGATAACCTGATCGAAGATCGATCTTAGAGAAAACTTTAGCTCCTTGCAACTGGTCAAACAAATATTGATCATCATGAGAGGGTATTTGTTCTTGATCGTCACCTCATTTAGCACACGGTAATCAACTACCATCCTCAAAGATCCATCCTTCTTCTCCACTAGAAGCACTAGGGCTCCCCAAGGTGATGAACTTGGTATAATGTAACCTTTCTCCAGTAACTCCTTTATATGTGTCTTAATTTCCTCCAGATCCTGTGCGGGCATCCTCTACGGTCTCTTTAATATTGGTCGGTGCTGGCAATAACTCAATCAAAAACTCAATGTCTCGATCTGGTGGCATGCCTGATAAGTCCTCCGGAAATACGTCGGGGTAATCCTTCACCATTGGTACTTCCTCCTGTACAACTCCTGATAAGGAATTCACCTGAGTCCTCCTTGGTGCATGCCGGGATACATACTTGATCCTCTTTCCTTCTGGGATGGTGAGAAGAATTGATTTACTCGCGCAATCGATGTTCCCTTCAAACTTGGATAGCCAATCCATTCCCAGTATCACATCCAATCCTTATGACTCTAGAACAATTAGGTCGGTGGGGAAAACATGTCTACCTATGGTTAGTGGCAACTGATAGCATCCCCTACTAGCCATATACTCCGCTCCTGGGGAACTTACTAAAATAGGTGATTTAAGGGCTACGGTTGGCAGATTATACTTATCCAAAAATCCCCTTGATATGTATGAATACGATACACCAGTATCGAAAAGAACAAGTGCGGTAAATGCATTTACCGACAACTGCGTCGGGTTGCTCCTCAATCTCTTCCACGTTGATGCAGTTCACCTGACCTTTGGTTAAGGGGTTGGGCTTCTTGGCAGAACCTCCATTTCCATCCATTCTTAGCTTCAGGACATTCAATGGCATAATGTCCGGTCTTCTGGCACTTGAAATAGGTAATGTGGCTCAGATCCCTCTTGACTGGTGTTGCAGGGTTGGGACGGTTCTGTCTACTGCTTCCTCCATTTCCATTGCCATTCTTGGGGCCACTACGGTTGTGCGAACTTGCTCCATTGTGCGTATGTCCTCCATGGTTGTGGCCTCCATGGTTGTGGTTATGTCCTCCCGAGTACGGGGAATAGCGGGGACTCAAAATGTCCATAACCGGGGACACGGCTAACCATGATTAGTTTATACACTCTGCAGAGGTTTGCGCACTTTTCCCCACAAGACTCGACCGCATCCATGATCGGATGATCGAGACATAGTCTTTCTGAAGCATTAACTCACTACTCCGGGCGGACCGGTACAGCTACTTTCCCCTACATCTGCTAGTCCACCTCTTCAAGAGCTCACGCAACTTACTCAACTATGCCAGAGCCCATAATGGCTTGTGGCTGCACACGGAAGTTTCTAGCATGAATAATCTTATGCTTCCTTTGAGCCTGGGTGGCGATCCATAGGAAAAATCACACGGGTACTCCGGGATTTCTTGAAATAGGCAACACTGTGTTCCCCAGGTGATGTGACGGCGGCCCGATCTTTCAATGAGAGTGGGGATAAATATCGATTTGGTGGATTTTGACCTTGACGATCAGCCTATACCGTACCCGACGATACGCCTCGACAATCGCTAAACCAATCTCCGATGGTTATTGACCTTGCCGTAGGCACGATCAACCTGAACAATGAGGTTCGAGTTCCTGCAAGCAACCGAAGAACCGGCAAGAACAAAGGTGAATTGCAACTGAAATTGTGGATAAAAAACTGAGCACACGAACTAGATGAAAAGTTGGGGTTCCCCTGTGGATCTGACAAGGCGGTAGTCCTACACGTCTCGTAGATGTGAATCGTAGCGATGGCTAGACAATACAATAAAACCTGAGTCTAAACCTAGATGAATGCTAACTATTTATTGAGTCCGTACGTCTGCCGCCTAGGAGCTGCGCGTTGACGTGTCCAACACTGCTACGATTTGAAGGAAATAATCTCATCAGGCTGGCCCACATGTAGTAGAATATTGTATGGTTTCCTTCTTTATTTGATGATGTGGCTTGTGTGTACATGGCCTCCTCCTTCTCTCCTTTTACATGTACGTAGCATGGAGCATGGATGGTCCAATTGGTTCTTGCATGCAATAGTGCTCCTGCTGGTGTAGTCAACATGAAACATTTTCCATCTCCTAGCTTCATATTACTTTCTCTCGTCAGATCTTCAACACCTTCGTTTCTAAGTACAAGTAAATCGAAACATGAGTGTAATGTCATATTCTTGTCAGTTAAATTATGTGTACAAAGGAGCGATAGTACCTGGCCATTAATTTGTCTCGCTCGTGCTCTAGTAATAGGACCAAGTGGAATAACTGATGTAGGAGTCACAGCGGGCGTAACAGTAGAAGAGATGTCCTCATCATCCCCCCCCCCTTCTTGAATTGAAGTCGTCCTCGATGGTATCTCATCGTCCTCACGCAAATAAGGCTTTAAATATGCAACGTTAAATGTGGGACTAACCCGAAATTCTGCAGGCAAATCAAGCTTATATGCATTCTCGTTAATTTTTTCAAGCACTTTAAAAGGTCCATCCGCACGAGGCATTAACTTTGACTTTCTTAAATCAGGGAAGCGGTCTTTGCGCAAATGTAACCATACTAAATCACCTGGTTCAAACACAATACTTTTTCTACCCTGACTACCAGCAAGTTTATACTTGGCATTCATGCGTTGAATATTTTTCTTAGTCATCTCATGCATTTTTAACACTAACTCAGCACGTTCTTTAGCATCATGGTTTACCTTCTCCGAAGATGGAATAGGTAATAAATCAATAGGCGCACGAGGTATGAATCCATAAAAAATCTCAAAAGGGCATTACTTTGTGGTAGAATGAACTGAACGATTATAAGCAAACTCTACATGAGGTAGACATTCTTCCCACATTTTTAAGTTCCTTTTCAAAACAGCCCTAAGCATAGTGGACAATGTTCGATTAACCACTTCAGTTTGACCATCTGTTTGAGGATGACACATAGTACTAAATAAAAGCTTAGTCCCCAGTTTTGTCCACAACACCCTCCAAAAGTGGCTAAGAAACGTGTCACGATCAGAAACAATTGTATTTGGCACACCATGTAAACGAACTACTTCTCTAAAGAACAGATCAGCAATGTGAGTAGCATTGTCACTTTTATGACAAGGTATAAAATGTGCCATCTTAGAGAATCGATCAACAACCACAAATATACTATCCCGCCCCCCTCGTGTCCTAGGCAGTCCTAATACAAAGTCCATAGATATATCTTCCCAAGGAGTGCTAGGAACAGGAAGAGGCATGTATAAACCATGTGGGTTCAATCGTGACTTAGCTTTTTGGCATGTCGTGCAGCGTGCAACATATCTCTCCACATCCCTTCTCATTTTTGGCTAGAAGAAATGACCAGCAAGTATGTCTTCTGTCTTTTTGACACCGAAATGTCCCATAAGTCCTCCGCCATGCGCCTCCTGTAACAACAAAAGACGAACAGAGCTATCTGGCATGCATAGCTTATTAGCACGAAAAACAAATCCGTCAGTAACGACTAACTTGTTCCAAGTTCTACCCTCTCCGCAATTGAGCAAAATATCTTTAAAATCGACATCATTAGCATATTGCTCTTTTATAGTTTCAAGTCCAAAAATGTTGTCAAGTTGTGATAACATGGTATAGCGCCTAGACAATGCATCGGCAATAACATTCTCCTTCCCTTTCTTGTGCTTAATAACATGTGGAAAAGATTCAATAAATCCAACCCATTTTGCCTGTCTACGGTTTAGTTTGCTTTGACTTCTAATATGCTTGAGTGATTCATGATTAGAATGTATGAAAAACTCCTTAGGCCATAAATAATGTTGCCATGTCTCCAAAGTCCGAACTAGCGCATAAAGTTCTTTATCATATGTTGTATAATTCATACTAGGCCCACCGAGTTTTTCACTAAAGTATGCTACTGGTTTGCCTTCTTGCAATAAAACACCGCCTAAACCAATGCCGCTAGCATCACATTCCAATTCAAACATCTTATTAAAATCAGGTAATTGCAGCAAAGGGGCGTGTGTAAGCTTATCTTTAAGCATAGTGAAGGCTTCCTCTTGTGCATCGCTCCAAACAAATGGCACATTTTTCTTTCTGAGCTCGTTGACCGGCGTTGCGATGGTACTAAAATCCTTCACGAACCGCCGGTATAACTCAGCAAGCCCGAGAAAACTTCGTACCTGTGTGACCTAGTTAGGGGTCGGCCAACTCTGGACCGCTTCAACCTTGGCTTTATCAACTTCAATTCCTTGTGCCATCAAAACATAGCCAAGAAAAGCAACTCGATCCATGCAAAAAGTGCACTTCTCGATATTACAAATAAACGTGCATCACGCAGAGCAGAAAAAACAGCACGCAAATGGTCTAAGTGTTCCTCTATTGACTTACTATAAATCAGAATATCATCGAACTATACTACCACAAATCGTCCAATGATAGCTCGCAAAACTTCATTCATTAGTCTCATGAAAGTACTAGGTGCATTAGTCAATCCAAAAGGCATAACTAACCACTCATATAAACCAAATTTAGTTTTGAAAGCAGTTTTCCATTCATCACCTAGTTTCATACGAATTTGATGGTAGCCACTACGCAAGTCCACTTTAGAAAACACAACTGAGCCACTGAGTTCATCAAGCATGTCACCTAATCTAGGAATAGGATGACGATATCGAATTGTAATATTATTGATGGCTCTACAATCAACACACATACGCTAAGTACCGTCTTTTTTACGAACAAGTAAAATTGGTACAGCACATGGACTAAGGGATTCACGAATGTAACCTTTTTCAAGTAGTTCTTGAACTTGTCGCTGAATCTCCTTAGTCTCCTCTTGGATTAGTCCGGTACGGCGCACGGTAGGGTAATGAGGCGCCAGGTATCAAGTCAATTTGATGTTCAATACCTCTCATAGGTGGCAGCCCCGGTGGTACTTCCTTTGGGAAAACATCATGATACTCCTGCAAAAGGTTAGCGACAACAGGAGGCAAAGAAGAAGGCATATCCTCAAATGAAAACATAACTTCTTTGCAAATAAGAGCATAACATTCATTAGTATGAGCATCTAACTCAAAAATTTCAGCACGTGTAGCTAAGAAAGAAGCACCTTTCAATTTAATTTCTTTAGATGTGCTAGGATCAGATTTGTGCATCTTATTAAATTGTTCTAACTCATCAACAACTTTCTGATTTTCAGATTTAGTACGCTCAATATTTGTGTTTATACTTCCCCTAGCAAGGCCATCTTTTAAATTTTGCTCAGGAGACATAGGGTGTAGAATGATTTTCTTTCCTTTATGTGTGAGAGTGTACTGATTAGTTCTACCATCATGTAAACATTGTTTATCATATTGCCATGGCCTTCCTAGTAACATAGAACAAGCTTGCATAGGCAAAATATCGCAATCAATAGTGTCATGGTATGAACCTAAAGAAAAAGGAACTCTCACCATGCATGTACCTTTACCTCTCCACCATCATTAAACCATTGAATGTAGTAAGGTTGTGGATGTTGTCACGAAAGGTAGGGAGAGCTTCTCCACCATGTCAATGCTTGCTAAATTGTTACAACTCCCTCCATCAATGATTATGTGAACGGAACACTCCTTGACAACTCCTTTGATGTGGAAGAGGTTGTGACGCTGACCCTTCTTTGCTTTGACAATCTGAGCACTAAGTACACGATGTGATATAAGACTCATGTACTTATCAGCGTCGGCGGCGGTCACATGTTCTTCCACTTGCGTCGGGCTTGTGTCATCGTCTTCATGTGCAGAAAGCAAGGCATATGTGTCTTCATCAAAATCACTAGCGGAATCATACTCGCCGTCTTCACGAATGATCAATACACGCTTATTACACTCCTTCATGACATGGCCAAATCCCTTACAAGTGTGGCACTGGATATCCTTTGTTCTTTTCGAGGAAGCAGATGAGGATGACGAACTTTTTGTTGGAATTGGTGTAGTAATTTTCAGTGGTGCCAAAGTGTGTGATGCTGAAGTTGATGAAGTAGGCCCCGATCGAGAGGTGGCAGGTGATGTCGTGGAGGTGCGAGCGGACGGGGCAGCAGGGGTCAGCGTCATAAATTGGTCATGAAGTGCAGGATCTAAATCTGAGCACTAAGCCCATGTAGAGGTACGACCTGCAGAAAAATGAGAACGTATTCTCGAGCGACCCTGCACTTCATGTTCAGCATGTATAGCAAGATGGAATAAATGGGTCATTGAATGATAATCCTTATAAGCAAGTATGTCATAAATTTCTCTATTCAATCCACCCAAGAACCTAGCCATAGAGGCTTCCTCGGTCTCAACTAAACCACAACGTAACATGCCCATTTGCAATTCTTGATAATAGTCTTCCACAGATTTAGATCCTTGGTTCAACCGTTGTAGTTTATTTAGCAAGTCACGTTCATAATATCCAGGAACAAAACAGTGACACATTACTAATTTCAAAGCTTCCCAAGTGGCTGGAATATTATTAGGATGTTTACGACAATATTCTCTCCACCAAACAGAAGAAAAATCACTAAACTCACTAGTTGCAGCCCTAACTCATCAGGAAAATCATAGCAAGCAAATTTTTGATCAACTAGTAATTCCAAGTCAAGATAAACATATGGATCATATTTCCCATCAAAAGGAGGCATGACAAATTTAATTTTACCTAACGAGTCGTCATGGCCACGTACCTGAGGACGCTGGTGTTGTCCCATACCTTGTTGATTATTGCATAGTCGACAATGATCACGATCATTGTTATCATTAACTGCATCAGGATCCTCGGAATCACCATCATAGTTGTCATCTTGGATGTCGTCAGCTATCGAGTTGGCGTTGCAAGGACGGGGCTGGTCGACGGCATCGGTGTATGAAAGAGGGTGCCTCGGGTCTCCTGGGGGCACTCGACAAGCTCGTTGTAGACCTGTGTTGGTGGCTGGAAGACGCGGAGCGGCAGTGGAGGTAGCACCCAGACGGGCATCCTGGGCATCGAGACGTTTCATAATAGATGCAAGCGTTTGAGTGAACGTCTCATTGCTATCCTCGATCGACTTGAGACGCTTATCAAGTGCGCCCTCAAATGATGTGAACCGCTCGATGTATGCATGCACATCCTCCTCAAGGCGTGCCACCGTGGCTTTCATGTTGTCTTTGTCACCTGCCATGGTTAGGATGAAACAAGAACAAAATCACAAGTATATTGCTCCTACAGTAACTACGGTGAGGCGGTGGAAAATGTCTCTTAACTCTCGAGCAATTACCAAGCTCTTACCAGTTCTTACCGTGTTGCAATGGTTGCCAGCCATTGGCGATGTCAAAAGTTATCAAAAGATTGATATAGCGATTACCAAGTGACCAAACTGGGTACAATATAGGATGTGGAGCTTGGTGAAGGTTTTCTCAACTCACAATATGTGGCACAATTAAGCAAAAAGTAATGTAAGTTGAATAATTGTTCAAACTCCTAACTAGTTCTGGCAGTCGACTAGTAAGAGATAAAACAATCTAAGCCCAGATACTGAATCAAGTGAAGGGAAATCGATGAAAATAATAGCTCTAAGTAGCTAGATATAAGTGAGGTATAAACGCCGTGTATAATAAAGCTCGAAAGTAGATGATAAATGACTCGGCGATGAACACTGTAGTAGCAAAATAATGTCCGGAAAAGAAAAAATCAGCCTAAAACAGATGCTAGCCGGCCTGATTTTTTTTTGCAACTTTTCTTTTAAATTTTTTTCTTTTTTGTTTGCTCTTTTTTTGCCGGTTGCTAGCAGAATCACAGACAGACTTCAAGTCACAAGAGATAAATAAGATGCAAGGCTACTGGACAAGGTGCAACGAGAGCTAGCTACAAGCACTTGAGTGTGGAGATTAGCGTGGACTAGTACTAATACACAGGTAGCCGGCGGAAATTTTTGGGTGGCGCGTGGAGGCAGACAAAGAAAGTTGGATGTCTAGTGTGTGGGAATAGCTGCGCGGAGGGGCAGACACTGGGTGGCTGATGTCTGGGAGGTTGCGCGAGACGAGGCTGCACGTACGCACGCGGAGGTTGACTAGTCTGGAATAAGCTCATGGAACAACACATGTATGCGTATAAAACAATCCAACTTGCTTTTTGTTTTCAGATTACGAACGAACTTGCGACAGAAAATATGATGGACAAAAACAAGTGCAATCTAGTAGACAATTTTCTCTTGAACAAATCTAAACCAGCACTAATTCTAGGATGTATGCAACCAAAAATTCAACTACACAAATACTAGATGCAAAAATTACTAAAAAGGCTAAAAAGATAGGTGTAATGGATGAACTAATCTAATTTTTTTTGGCTTTTTCGTGGGTTTATAGGACAGAAAATAAACTAAACTACAAAAACTATAAATCTCTCACCGATAAACCTGAAAACTGATACCACTTGATGTGACGGCGGCCCGATCTTTCGATGAGAGTGGGGATAAATATCGATTTGGTGGATTTTGACCTTGACGATCTGGCTATACCGTACCCGACGATACGCCTCGACAATCGCTAAACCAATCTCCGATGGTTATTGACCTTGCTGTAGGCACGATCAACCTGAACAACGGGGTTTGAGTTCCTGCAAGCAACCGAAGAACCAGCAAGAACAAAGGTGAATTGCAACTGAAATTGTGGATAAAAAAACTAAGCACACGAACTAGATGAAAAGTTGGGGTTCCACTGTGGATCTGAAAAGGCGGTAGTCTTACATGTCTCGTAGATGCGAATTGTAGCGATGGCTAGACAATACAATAAAACCCGAGTCTAAACCTAGATAAACGCTAACTATTTATTAAGTCCGTACGTCCGCCGCCTAGGAGCTGCACGTTAACGTGTCCAGCACTGCTACGATTTGAAGGAAATAATCTCATCAGGCCGGCCCACATGTAGATAGAATATTGTATGGTTTCCTTCTTTATTTGATGAGGTGGGCTTGTGTGTACTATCTCCGTTCTGGTTTAAAGGTCCCCTTTGTTGTTTGTGCCAAATTTTGACTAAAGATTTAACTAACAAAATGTTAATGCATGTCCAATAAAATTATCTCATTGGATTCGTATTTGAACATAGTTTTCCAAAATATAATGTTTGGTGACATGCCTGAACATTTTGTTAGTTTAATCTATGGTCAAACTTTGACACGAAATACAATGGAGACTAATAAACCCGGACGGAGGTAGTACGTGGCTTCCTCCTTCTCTCCTTTTGCATGTACGTAGCATGGATCATGGATGGTCCGATTGGTTCTTGCATGCAATATAGCTCCTGCTGGTGTAGTCAACATGCAACATTTTCCATCTCCTGGCTTCATATTACTTTCTCTCGTCAGATCATCAACACCTTCATTTCTGAGTACAAGTAAATCGGAACATGAGTGTAATATCATATTCTCGTCAGTTAAATTATGTGTACAAAGGAGCGATAATACCTGGCCATTAATTTGTCTCGCTCGTTCTCTAGTAATAGGACCAAGTGGAATAACTGATGTAGGAGTCACAGCGGGCGTAACAGTAGAAGTGATGTCCTCATCACCAGGTGCCTCAACCAATCCACCCAGATGTATATGAAAGTTGCCACCTTAATATTATCCATGATTAAATAAGTCTCAAACTTCCATGTGTGAATCACTATCCAATCCCCGTCTACGAGCATGGCTAAGCAATAATAAGCATAACGTATATTCCCGGGGTGTTCAAAAGGTATTAGGTTCCTACCTCAAGCACTACAACCAAAACCACATTTTCCCAATCCTACTCATGCAAATATTTGCGGGGCAGAACTAATGCATAGTAAAAACTGGGTATAAAAGAGTATGATCAAAGTATAACTTGCCTTGCTGACGATCTGCAAACTCTAGAAGTTTGTAGTAACAAGCTTCACACTCCGGGTAATCTGGCATAGACAAACAGTAGCATACATAAGCAATCACTCAAACGAAACATCAAGAAAACTCAGAAAAGTTCCAAATCAAACACGAACCAAACAAACAGCTTAAACTAACAAAAGTCAAACCAAACAGAAATATTATCATGTGAATTAGATCTTAACATTAGGTTCATGTGAATAGCTACGATTTGCAAAAAGATTCTACTCAAACGGAGCAACGAAACTCAAAATACGAACGAAACAAGATTGTTTACTAATCTGGACAAACCCAAATTTTACTGTACCAAAATCATGTTCAAGTTGGTTAACGGGAAAGAACAGAACGATATGAAGATTTAGGCGTTGGTTTCAACTAATTTGGATAAACAAGTAAAACATTATGCTAGTTTAAAGATCAGGGGCTAAGTCGCGATAAAATTATTCACGGATAGGTCCCTAGCCGAAAATTAAACTAAAAAGAAAAAACTAAGGCGCGAATATTCGCTAACATAACAAATCTAACGAATATTGTTCGTTAAAATGAACTAACGAAAGAACGTTCGTTAAATAAATAAAACCGAAACTAAACCGATCTAAACCGGATCGAAGAAAACCAAAACAAAACCGAGATCAAACCGAGCGGTTTTATACCGTTAGCCGAGTCGGTTCAACAGCGAAACCCGGCGACGGTGGCGGCGCGGGGCGTGCGGGGCAGTAGCTACGCGGCAACGGCGGGCGTCGGCGGCAGTGGCAGCAGCAGCAGGCGGCGGCGCGACTCGGCAGCGGCGACGCTGGTGGCGGGGCTGTGGTGCGGCGGCGGCGAGACGAGGAGGAGGCGGCGGCCTCGAGGCGGCTTTTATAGCCCCCCTCCCCCCGAGTTCTCCGACTTGGACAGGGGGTCGGCGAGGCAGCGGCGAGTTAGACTCCTCTGGGAGTCCGACGGCTCCACGGCGGGCGACGTGGGCGAGGCGGTGTCGCAGCGGGGCTTGGCCCGGCTAGGCTCGGGCCGGCCCAGAACTTTTTTGTAAATAATTTCGTCGCGAGGAAAAATCTTAAATAAATATAACAAAAATTCTAAAAATTCCAGAAACAATTTTCACCGTCCAAACCAAAAATTTAGGACAAGATGAACATTTTTCTGGACTAAGATGCAATTTCCAAAAATGCAATATTTTTCTAATTCAAATAAAATAACAATAAAATTATAATTTGATTTTAAAATTCTTTCGCCAATATTTCTCTTAGGTTGAAGAAGTCATATTATCTTCTCTCTTATATTTTTAATATCGGAAATAATTGGAGAGAAAAATAATAAAAATCAAATTGATCCTTTCTTCAAATTTGAATTAAATTCAAATATGATTTTTGTCAAACCTCCAACTCTCTCCTTGGGTCCTTGAGTTGCTTAAGATTTCTAGGATCACAACAAAATGCAAAAATAAATATGATATGCATATAATGATCTATGTATAACATCCAAATTGAAAATTAGGATGTTACAATCTCGTCGCGTTCAGCCACAAACGCCATGCCCGTGCTGCCAAACGCCTCTATCCTCCATTAGAGCTATGCTCAAGCTCACTTGTGATGCTCTAGAACCCTTCCCTCTACTATTTATGGTGTGCTCGACTCCTCCCGCACCTCACTCACTCCTACCCCGCCTCCCTAGTCCATCGGAGTGGCCTCGCTTGGCCTCTATCCACCACCGTCAGCCATGGCCACCTTGGTCTCTTCTTGATTTCGGCGAGCCTAGCCCTCCTCTCCACCTCCCGACCAATCCAGCATGTTCCTCTCCCCCCGGCGGTCCTCCCTACCCACTCGTTCATTGCTAGAGTCCCCCTGATCGCAAGCTCCAAGTATGGCCGCCGCCTCCTCCTCTCGGTCGCCCTTTCATTCGAGCGAGTCGAGCCCCTCCAGCCTTCCCCGACCTCACTGATACATCTCCGTCGTATCTATAATTTTTGATTATTCCATGCCAATATTATTCAACTTTCATATACGTTTGGCAACTTTTTATACTATTTTTTGGGATTAACATATTGATCCAGTGCCTAGTGTCACTTCCTATCTGTTGCATGTTTTATGTTTCGCAGAAACCCAATATCAAACGGAGTCCAAACGGGATAAAAACGGATGGAGAATTATTTTGGAATATTTGTGATTTTTGGGAGGAAGAATCAACGCGAGACGGTGCCCGAGGTGGCCACGAGGGTGGCCCACGCCACCACTTTAAGTGGGCGCGCCCCTGACCCTCGTGGGCCCCTCGTAAGGCGGTTGGTGCCCTTCTTTGGCCGCAAGAAAGCTAATTTTGGAAAAATATCTAGGTGAAGGTTTCAATCCAATAGGAGTTACAGATCTTCGGATATAAAAGAAACGGTGCCAGGGCAGAATCTGAGAACGCGGAAACAGAGAGAGATAGAGAGAGAGATCCAATCTCGGAGGGGCTCTCGCCCCTCCCAAGCCATTGGAGCCAAGGACCAGAGGGGAAACCGTTCTCCCATCTAGGGAGAAGGTCAAGGAAGAGGAAGAAGAAGGGGGTGCTCTCTCCCCCTTGCTTTCGGTGGCGTCGGAACGCCACCGGGGCCATCATCATCACCGCGATCTTCACCAACAACTTCACCACCTTCATCACCAACTATTCCCCCCTCTATGCAGCGGTGTAACCCCTCTCTTACCCGCTGTAATATCTACTTAAACATGGTGCTGCACGCTATATTTTATTTCCCAATGATGTATGGCTATCATATGATGTTTGAGTAGATCTGTTTTGTCCTATGGGTTAATTGATGGTCATGATTGGTTTGAGTTGCATGTTTTATTATTGGTGATGTCCTATGGTGCTCTTCGTGTCGCGCAAGCATGAGGGATCCTCGCTGTAGGGTTTGCAATATGTTCATGATTTGCTAATGGTGGGTGGCGTGAGTGACAGGAGCACAGACCCGAGTAAGTAGGTTGTTTGCGTATGGGATAAAGAGGACTTGATCCTTTAATGCTATGGTTGGGTTTTACCTTAATGATCTTTAGTAGTTGCGGATGCTTGCTAGAGTTCCAATCATAAGTGCATATGATCCAAGAAGAGAAAGTATGTTAGCTTATGCCTCTCCCTCAAATAAAATTGCAATAGTGACTACCGGTCTAGTTATCGATTGCCTAGGGACAAATAACTTTCTCGTGACAAAAAGCTCTCTACTAATACTTACTTTATTGCTTCTTTATCTAAACAGCCCCTACTTTTTATTTACGTGTTCTTTATTACCTTGCAAACCTATCCAACAACACCTACAAAGTACTTCTAGTTTCATACTTGTGCTAGGTAAAGCGAACACTAAGCGTGTGTAGAGTCGTATCAGTGGCAGATAGGACTTGAGAGAATATTTGTTCTACCTTTAGCTCCTCGTTGGGTTCGACACTCTTACTTATCGAAAGAGGCTACAATTATCCCCTATACTTGTGGGTTATCAAGACCTTTTTCTGGCGCCGTTGCCGGGGAGTCATAGCGTGGGGTGAATATTCTCATGTGTTCTTGTTTGCTTTATCACTAAGTGATTTTTATTTGCTGTTCTAAGTTGTTCTCTATCTTTAGCTATGGATATGGAACACAAAATACCAAAAAAAATTAGGTGTACTTGCTACTCATGGAGATGGGGAACCTCCTAAAACCCTTGATGCTCATTATGTGAAAGATATTATGTACTACTTTGATAATCCTGAGAAAACCCCATTCAATTATGTTATGGGAGACACGTTGGATCAACGTGAATACTTTAGGGATTATCTCTTGACACAAAAAGGGAAACTATTATGGGATCAAATTTATATGTTGCGTTGGTATGCTCGGGATCTATGCTTGAGACATGATTATACTTGTTGCTCTAGGATAAAGTCTCCACACCTTCCCTTTTCATGCAAATTCAATGATAATAAAACCTTGGCTTCTTATGCTAATGGTATCTATGATTACTATGATGTGTAACAAATAGAATAATTTGTTGCTTTTATGGGTGCTTATGAGATTGAATCTATGTTTAAAACATTTGAAGATTTTGATTATTTAGTTTATAGACCTGAAAATTTTACTATACTTAAATATTGCTATGAGAATTATGAATTCAATTCCGAAATTGATGCATTTATTGAGAAAGTCTCTGTTGTCCAAGAAGAAACTAATATTTTGCAGGAGTCTATGGAAGAAGAAATTGATGAAACTGTGAGCTCACTGGATGAAAAAGATGATGAGGAGAGCGAAGAACAAAAGGAGGAAGAGCGGATTAGCTACCCGTGCCCACCTTCAAATGAGAGTAACTCTTCAACTCATACATTTTTTAATTCCCCTTCGTGCTTACCGAAGGATGATTGCTATGATGATTGTTATGATCCCATTGATTCTCTTGAAATATCCCTTTTTGATGATGCTTGTGGCCAAGATGCCAATATGAATTATGCTTATGGAGATGAACATGCTATAGTTCATTATGTTAAACATGAAATTGTTGCTATTGCACCAACGCATGATAGTCCTATTATCTTTTTGAATTCTCCCTACTACACATATCGGAGAAGTTTGCCCTTATTAAGGATTATATTGATGGGTTGCGTTTTACTACTACACATGATGATTTTGATGAATATAATATGCATGTGCTTGCTGCTCCTACTTGCAATTATTATGAGAGAGGAACTATATCTCCACCTCTCTATGTTTCCAATATGATAAAATTGCAAGAAACTGCTTATACTATGCATTGGCATTTAATTTGTGTGCATGAATTGTTCTTTTATGACATGCCGATGCATAGGAAGAGAGTTAGACTTTGTTGTTTCATGATATATATTAGTTTTTGCTCACTACTAAATTACAAATCATTGTTAATTAAAATTGGCTTTGATATACCTTGGGATCCGGGTGGATCCATTACTTGAGCACTATATGCCTAGCTTAATGGCTTTAAAGAAAACGCTGCCAGGGAGACAACCCGGAAGTTTTAGAGAGTCATTTATTTCTGTTGAGTGCTTTTATATAGTTTAAAAACAAAAAAATAAAGAGGGGAACCCAAAACTTTTCAAAAAGGAAAGTGAAAGTGAGAGAGACAAGCATTGTTGAAGTGGGAGAGCTCCTTGAACTTTGTTCATGCTCACGGAAACTTTGTGAATCTTAATTACAGAAAAATTTCATCAAAAATAACTATCCCCTTGTATAATTACATTGTATTCTAAAAATAATGTGCTAAGGTTTGCCTTTAGGATGTTTACAATGCTTGTTGGTTTGTATGGTGCAGGACAGAAACTTTGGCTGTAGTGCGCGATTTTACATTTTTTGCTGGAATGTCAAATCATTCTGATTCTTTTTGCACTGTCTTGCTGTACAAAGTTTTTATTTTTCCTAATTGTGGTAGAATTTTTGGGGTACCATAAGTATGGTGAATGTGCAGATTTCTACAGACTGTTCTGTTTTTGACAGATTCTGTTTTTGATGCATAGTTTACTTGTTTTGATGAATCTATCAATTTATATCAGTGGATTAAGCCATGGAAAAGTTATATTACAGTATACACAATGAAAAAACAAAATATGAATTGGTTTGCAACAGTACTTAGAGTAGTGATTTGCTTTATTATACTAACGGATCTTACCGAGTTTTCTGTTGAAGTTTTGTGTGGATGAAGTGTTTGATCGAGAAGGTCTCAATATGAAGAAAAGGAGGAGGGGCAAGAGCTCAAGCTTGGGGATGTCCAAGGAACCCCAAGTAAATATTCAAGGATACTCAAGCGTCTAAGCTTGGGGATGCCCCGGAAGGCATCCCCTCTTTCTTCAACAAGTATCGGTATGTTTTCGGATTCGTTTCGTTCATGCGATATGTGCAAGTCTTGGAGCATCTTTTGCATTTAGTTTTCACCTTTATTTTATGTGCCATGCTGGTATGAGATAGTCCTTGGTTGATTTATAGAATTCTCATTGCACTTCACTTAAATCTTTTGAGTATGGCTTTATAGAATGCTTCATGTTCTTCACTTATATCATTTGAAGTTTGGATTGCCTGTTTCTCTTAACATAGAAAACCGCCATTTGTAAAATGATCTTTTGCTTCACTTATATTTTTTAGAGCGTGGGCATATCTTTTGTAGAAAGAATTAAACTCTCTTGCTTCACTTATATCAATTTAGAGAGATGACAGGAATTGGTCATTCACATGGTTAGTCATAAAATCCTACATAAACTTGTAGATCGCTGAATATGATATGTTTGATTCCTTGCAATAGTTTTGCGATATAAAGGTGGTGATATTAGAGTCATGCTAGCGGGTGATTGTGGATTAGTAGAAATACTTGTGTTGAGGTTTGTGATTCCTGAAGCATGCACGTATGGTGAACCGCTTTGTGATGAAGTTGGAGCATAATTTTATTTATTGATTGTCTTCCTTATGAGTGGCGGTCGGGGACGAGCGATGGTATTTTCCTACTAATCTATCCCCCTAGGAGCATGCACGTAGTACTCTGTTTTCAATGGCTCGTAGATTTTTGCAATAAGTATATGAGTTCTTTATGACTAATGTTGAGTCCATGGATTATACACACTCTCACCCTTCCACCATTGCTAGCCTCTCTTGTGCCGCACAACTTTCACCGGTACCATACACCCACCATATTGTTGGGGAACGTAGTAATTTCAAAAAAATTCCTACGCACACGCAAGATCATGGTGATGGCATAGCAACGAGAGGGGAGAGTGTTGTCTACGGACCCTCATAGACCGAAGCGGAAGCGTTGACGCAACGTAGAGGAAGTAGTCGTACGTCTTCCCGGTCCAACCGATCCAAGCACCGTTACTCCGGCACCTCCGAGTTCTTGACACACGTACAGCTCGATGACGCACCCCGGGCTCCGATCTAGCTGAGCTTCAGAGAGGAGTTCCGTCAGCACGACGGCATGGTGACGATCTTGATGTTCAACCGTCGCAGGGTTTCGCCTAAGCACCGCTACAATATGACCGAGGTGTAATATCGTGGAGGGGGGCACCGCACATGGCTAAGGAACGATCACGAAGATCAACTTGTGTGTCTATGGGGTGCCCCCCACCCCCGTATATAAAGGAGCCAAGGGGAGGGGGCGGCCGGCCAAGGAGGGGCGCGCCAAGGGGGAGTCCTACTCCCACCGGGAGTAGGACTCCCTTTCTTTCCTAGTTGGAGAAGGAGAAGGGGGAAACAGGAGGAATAGGGGAAGGAAAGGGGGGGCGCCGCCCCCCTTCCCTTGTCCTATTCAGACTAGGAAGGGGAGGGGCGCGCGGCCCCCTCCTGCCTCCTTCTCTCTTCTCCCTCAAGGCCCATGTAGGCCCAATAACCCCCCGGGGGGTTCCGGTAACCCCCCGGTACTCCGGTAAAATGGTGATTTCACCCGGAATGATTCCGATGTCCAAATATAGGCTTCCAATATATCGATCTTTATGTATCGACCATTTCGAGACTCCTCGTCATGTCCGTGATCACATCTGGGACTCCGAACAACCTTCGGTACATCAAAATACATAAACTCGTAAAGAAACTGTCATCGTAACTTTAAGCATGCGGACCCTACAGTTCGAGAACAATGCAGACATGACCGAGACACGTCTCCGGTCAATAACCAATAGCGGGACCTGGATGCCCATATTGGTTCCTACATATTCTACGAAGATCTTTATCGGTCAGACCGCATAACAACATACGTTGTTCCCTTTGTCATCGGTATGTTACTTGCCCGAGATTCGATCGTCGGTATCCAATACCTAGTTCAATCTCATTATCGGCAAGTCTCTTTACTCGTTCCGTAATACATCATCTCGCAACTAACTCATTAGTTGCAATGCTTGCAAGGCTTAAGTGATGTGTATTACCGAGAGGGCCCAGAGATACCTCTCCGACATTCAGAGTGACAAATCCTAATCTCGAAATACGCCAACCCAACAAGTACCTTTGGAGACACCTGTAAAGCACCTTTATAATCACCCAGTTATGTTGTGACGTTTGGTAGCACACAAAGTGTTCCTCCAGTAAACGGGAGTTGCATAATCTCATAGTCATAGGAACATGTATAAGTCATGAAGAAAGCAATAGCAACATACTAAACGATCGGGTGCTAAGCTAACGGAATGGGTCATGTCAATCAGATCATTCAACTAATGATGTGATCCCGAACTCTTTGTTCATGGTTAGGAAACATAACCATCTTTGATTAACAAGCTAGTCAAGTAGAGGCATACTAGTGACACTCTGTTTGTCTATATATTCACACATGTATTATGTTTCCGGTTAATACAATTCTAGCATGAATAATAAACATTTATCATGATATAAGGAAATAAATAATAACTTTATTATTGCCTCTAGGGCATATTTCCTTCACATATACCTTCCTCAAAACAGCCACCATACCTACCTATCATGGCATTTCCATAGCCATTCCGAGATATATTGCCATGCAACTTCCATCATCATCATATACATGACTTGAGAATTCATTGTCATATTTCCTTGCATGATCATAAGATAGCTAGCATGATGTCTTCATGGCTTGTCCGTTTTTTTAATGTCATGGCTACGCTAGATCATTGCACATCCCGGTACCGCCGGAGGCATTCATATAGAGTCATATCTTTGTTCTAGATATCGAGTTGTAAGTAAATAAAAGTGTGATGATCATCATTATTAGAGCATTGCCCCAGTGAGGAAAGGATGATGGAGACTATGATTCCCCCACAAGTCGGGATGAGTCTCTGGACTTTATGAAAAATAAAAGAGGCCAAAGAAGCCCAAAAAAAGGGGCCAAAGAAGCCCACCAAAAATAATAAAAAAGGAAATAAAAAATGAGAGAAAAAGAGAGAAGGGGCAATGTTACTATCCTTTTACCACACTTGTGCTTTAGAGTAGCACCATGTTCTTCATAGAGAGAGCCTCCTATGCTTTCACTTTCATATACTAGTGGGAATTTTCATTATAGAACTTGGCTTGTATATTCCAATGATGGGCTTTCTCAAATGCCCGAGGTCTTCATGAGCAAGCAAGTTGGATGCACACCCACTTAGTTTTCAGTTTGAGCTTTCATACACTTATAGCTCTTAGTGCATCCGTTGCATGGCAATCCCTACTCACCCACATTGATATCTATTGATGGGCATCTCCATAGCCCATTGATACGCCTAGTTGATGTGAGACTATCTTCTCCTTTTTTGTCTTCTCCACAACCACCATTCTATTCCACATATAGTTCTATGTCCATGGCTCACTCTCATGTATTGCGTGAAAGTTGAAAAAGTTTGACCTTACTAAAGTATGAAACAATTGCTTGGCTTGTCATCGGGCTTGTGCATGATTACTTTGTGTGATGAAGATAGAGCAACAGCCAGACTATATGATTTTGTAGGGATAACTTTCTTTGGCCATGTTGTTTTGAAAAGACATGATTGCTTTATTAGTACGCTCGAAGTATTATCGTTTTTATGTCAAATGATAGACTATTTCTTTGAATCACTCGTGTCTTAATGTTCATGCCATGATTAGATATATGATCAATATTATGCTAGGTAGCATTCCACATAAAAATTATCTTTCTTATCATTTACCTACTAAAGGACGAGCAGGAATTAAGCTTGGGGATGCTGATACGTCTCCGCGTCTCTATAATTTTTGATTACTCCATGCCAATATTATTCAACTTTCATATACTTTTGGCAACTTTTTATACTATTTTTTGGGACTAACATATTGATCCAGTGCCCAGTGCCAGTTCCTATTTGTTGCATGTTTTATGTTTTGCAGAAACCCAATATCAAACGGAGTCCATACGGGATCAAATCGAACGGAGAATTATTTTGGAATATTTGTGATTTTTGGGAGGAAGAATCAACGCAAGATGGTGCTCGAGGTGGCCACGAGGGTGGCCCACGCCACCACTTTAAGTGGGCGCGCCCCTGACCCTCATGGGCCCCTTGTAAGGCGGTTGATGCCCTTCTTTGGCTGCAAGAAAGCTAATTTTTGGAAAAATATCTGGGCGAAGGTTTCAATCCAATCGGAGTTACGGATCTCCGGATATAAAAGAAACGGTGCCAGGGCAGAATCTGAGAACGCAGAAACAGAGAGAGACAGAGAGATAGATCCAATCTCGGAGGGGCTCTCGCCCCTCCCAAGCCATGGGAGCCAAGGACCAGAGGGGAAACCATTCTTCCATCTAGGGAGAAGGTCAAGGAAGAGGAAGAAGAAGGGGGGCTCTCTCCCCCTTGCTTCCGGTGGCGCCGGAACGCCGCCGGGGCCATCATCATCACCACGATCTTCACCAACAAATTCACCGCCTTCATCACCAACTCTTCCCTCCTCTATGCAGCGGTGTAACCCCTCTCTTGCCAGCTGTAATCTCTACTTAAATATGGTGCTCGGCGCTATATATTATTTCCCAATGATGTATGGCTATCCTATGATGTTTGAGTAGATCTGTTTTGTCCTATGGGTTAATTGATGGTCGTGATTGGTTTGAGTTGCATGTTTTATTATTGGTTCTGTCCTATGGTGCTCTCCATGTCACGCAAGCATGAAGGATCCCCGCTGTAGGGTTTGCAATATGTTCATGATTTGCTGATGGTGGGTGGCGTGAGTGACAGAAGCACAGACCCGAGTAAGTAGGTTGTTTGCGTATGCGATAAACAGGACTTGATACTTTAATGCTATGGTTGGGTTTTACCTTAATGATCTTTAGTAGTTGCGGATGCTTGCTAGAGTTCCAATCATAAGTGCATATGATCCAAGAAGAGAAAGTATGTTAGCTTATGCCTCTCCCTCAAATAAAATTGCAATAGTGATTACCGGTCTAGTTATCGATTGCCTAGGGACAAATAACTATCTCGTGACAAAAAGTTCTCTACTAATACTTACTTTATTGCTTCTTTATCTAAACAGCCCCTACTTTTTATTTACGTGTTCTTTATTATCTTGCAAACCTATCCAACAACACCTACAAAGTACTTCTAGTTTCATACTTGTTCTAGGTAAAGCGAACACTAAGCGTGCGTAGAGTCGTATCAGTGGCAGATAGGACTTGAGAGAATATTTGTTCTACATTTAGCTCCTCATTGGGTTCGACACTCTTACTTATCGAAAGAGGCTACAATTATCCCCTATACTTGTGCGTTATCACTCACCACCGTCCTCCCCCTCTCCCATCGCCAGAGCTGTCTGCACCACCCAGCATCACCACCATCGCCCGCTCATGTCCTCCTCCTGGCATCGCCCCTCTGCCATCCCGCGCCTCCCCAGCACGTCCCTCCGCCGGGAACGGGCGCTGCTCGGCCCTACCATCCCGCTGGTGCCCTCAACCGGGCGGGAGATGGCTGGAGCAGCCCACACCATCGCCGGCTTTGCCCTGCTCCTGCTCCTCTGTTCCCGATCGGGACAGAGGGAGGAGGAAGACGACGCCTTGCCCAGTTGGCTAGGCGGGCCCCTCCTCCCCAGCGGACCCCACCCGTAAGTGAGCCACCATCTTATCCACTCGGATAAGTGGAGGCGCATTTTTCAAAATGTGTTTTCATTTTTTGAAAGCGTATTTCCCTCCTTTATCTAAAATGCACTTTCTCGGTTATGAAAGCGTATTCTCTTCTAACTGCAGCCTAAAATACACTTTATCTTTCAGAAAATCTATTCTTCCCGAAGGCGTTTTCTGTTTTTCAGCCCAAGGACCTGTTTGCGGGGAACTTTTTATAGAATGGTCCCTGGTGTTCAACCCCTCATATCTCCGCCGATCGAGGTGAAACCAATGCCCACGTCTTTGTCTCATCAAGCTCTTTCTGTTGGTACCATTTTGACTAGGTGGTCCCATAGTGAAAATGACCATTTTTCCCTTGCTTCTAATCAGCCCCCTTCAAGAGAGAAGAACGTCTAACATTGCGTTTCACGGCTTCACCGCACTTCTCCCCGGAGTCCCCGTCACCCCCAGGCAAGCCACAACAGCCACTTGCATGATAGCCATGTAGTAGCCATGGTTTATACTTGAATATTTAATAAATGTTTGCCCGTTAACTGCTTGCTTGTTTGCTACTATTGTCGTTGTTTCGGTTTGCTCGTGGATTCATGTTCACCTTCATGCTATGTTCCGGTGCATCTTGGTACCTTGTACTACTTGCTAGTATCATTTTCACATGTCATGCTTGGTAGTAGTAGTACATGCTGGTAGTAGTGATGTTCGTTCTGGTGCATGCATGTAGTTTGCTATCCAGTACCACTGCGGTGCATGTTCCTTCGCACGTAGTTGTCACATGTTTACTTGGCAGTATCCTTCTTATGTTCTTGCATGGTATTTATGATGCTAGTGGTCATGCTATACTCATGTGTAGTGTTATGCTTATGAAATGCTCATTTGGTTATATGCTTCATTGTGGTTATGCTCGATGGTCATGTTGCACCTCCATGCTTATGTTGATATCGTGTTCATGCATTGTAGTTGCATCATGTTATTTTAATATGACTCAGCTTATTGCATTCAAGTTTAACTGGATAATAATGAACTTGAACAACTGTTGGCTGAGTCATGGTGCCACCAAATCAAGATGACCAGTGTAGCCACATTTGGCTTTATGGGAAGGCCCTAGTGCGGTTTAATGTCATGCCTGTTGTCGGTGCCTCCAACGAGGGAAGGTTATGGGTGCGCGCTACCCTGATCAGGTAGGCGGACATAAACCTTGTGAGCCCGAGTTTGGTTATGTGCACATGTCCCCGTTTGGGACCGTTTATTGTTTTGCCACGACGGTGGCCGTTGGATGTCATTGGTTGACATCAGGGCCACCCAGGACATAGCCCAGAGGGGAGTTGGTCAGAGTGGCCGGGAGAGTGTGATGGCAATGGATCAGTTTTGTCGAAATGCAGTTGGTCCACCCGAATGGGAGTGCGAGACCATTGATTCCATGGTGTGGGTACAGTGTACTAACCTATGTAGAGTGTGTGTTAAATCTATCGATAGCCGCGCCCGTGGATATGGGCCCAGTTCATAGTCGGTCATACTATGAGCCAACTATAATAATAACTTCATTAATAATAATAACCCCGGTTCGATGATGAGAAAGAGGTTGGTTGTGATCGAGAGAGGATCACGGAGGTATCGTGGAAACCAAAGTTGGTTGATCTTTATGTGATCGCAAGATGATCACGGAGGTATCGTGGATACCAAAGTTGGTTGATTGTTATGTGATCGTGAGAGGATCACATTGGTATCATGGATACCATGGTTGGTAAGTTAATGCTTGAGATGGTTACTAGGTAACCGCTGAGCAAGAGTAAGTTGGTGCATGAAAATGTTAACATGTTGCATGTAGTGTCATCATGTTTATATGCTCATGCTATGCTTGTTATAGCCGTATCATGTTCAGTTTGTGCATGCCATGTTGTTCTATTAGTATCATGCTCATGATTGATTTAACCTGCTAATGCCATGTTCTTGTTTGTCTTGACTGCTTTTGGTTATTGTAGAATTGCAAGTACATTCAATGTATTGACCTGGCGTGTCATGCCAGTTTGCAGGTCGTGCCTGGATTGCTTACGTGTTTGGTCTGGTTCCTGTGTTCGCGAGCTAGGATAAACATTCCAGCAAGAGTCCCTGCGGATTGGAGTCCATCATTGTCGTTCGCTGTTCCGCTGCCTCGAGTTGTTATGCTGCTTGCATAGAGGAAATGTTGTTGGTATAGCGTCGCCGTGCCGATGTTATTCATTGTAATATCGGAGACCTTGTATTCATATTCGTGTTGTAATAGAGAGCTGGTTTGTTCTATGCTAAGTAGTGATGTATTCCAGAAGACTTCAGCTCGATCACTGGCTAGAATACGGGGCGTTCCAGTTTCTCTGGGACGGGGTGTCACAGGGCTTGGTATCAGAGCAGGTCTGGCTGTACAGCGCCCTAGTCCGCTGGAACGTTAGAAAATAGTAGTATAGGATCTAGTTGTTGCCCTTGCTTGCTGCATTTGGTTGTTGCATTTGTTTGCTGCATATAGTCTTATTCGGTTACCCCTAACCCCTGTATCTTGCGTAGATGGCGGTCAATTTCCATGAGTTTAGTGCCATTCCCAGGGCTCCCAGTGTTGTTCCTATTGCATTCAGCCCCACTCCTGTACCTCTCGGCTTTGCCACCATCCTTGGCGATATGTGGCGTAGCATTTATCCCCGCGAAGACCCACCTCATTATCAAGTATTCCAGTTTTCTGTCGGAGGAAGAATTCAAGAGTATGTTGCTCAGGTCTATCTATCAGCCCCGATTCCTATTGGTAAGCGCATCTATAGTTTCCACAGTCATTACGGCACTACTCCCGAGCATGCCGTTTAGCTTGCCGCAATGGCAGGAATCACCGGTCTTCGTCATCAAGAGAGCACGGTGCAAGAGAACCGTGCTTATCAATACTATCCCACATCATCGAGAATCCTAAGCGGATCAAGTTCCCATCTGTCGACCCTCAAAATTACCCGGCTATCCTCGCCATGTCCCGTTACATGATGGCCGAGTGTCTTCTTATTTCCGAGTTAGTCCAAGACTCCATTCGAGCCAAGAGATTGCTTGGTGCTTCCCTACCTTGGTCTCTGCCAGTATCTCCAACCCCTCCGCCTCATCCCTCCGGAGTTTCGAAGTCAACAGCTCCCCTCGCTACTCCCTTAGCTTCTTCATCAGCCCCCAAGCTTTTGCTCAAGCGTAGGGTGTAGTCCTTTGTGTAGTGCATGTGCATCTGCTGTAGTATTATGCTTGTGTGTGCCTATGTGGAGTAGTTTTGTAGCTTGTTTGATGTCTGCTTTGTTGCAATAAATTGTTTTCTCATGCTTCTTGGTTTGAATCTTCGGTGTTACCCCCTTATGGAAAGTGCTCATCAACTGCCACCGACAAGAAAAAGCCATGAGAAGTAAATATATACACCAAGGAACTCAGTAAAAGCAATGAGATTTTAATTTGACAGCATTGTGTTGCAGACATCCGGTCTGGATACAAATTATATCCTGCTCAGACTTTCGGTAACAAGTACCCATCAGAGATCCACCTTTATTACAACAATGATTGATCCAGCAGGAGAACAAAATTGGATCCAAGTCCAACATACATTTCAATTAAAAGGTATGGTCCATACACAATGATTAATTTTTTCATGAGTCTGATTTTTGAAACATGCGACACCCAGAACTCAGTCCAAATATGCAACGAATTCAGCAAGGATAGTGACACAATCCTTGTCATACAAGTTATCAGCAGTCGTGATATGTCTCCATGTATCTATAATTTTTTATTGTTCCATGCTGTTATATTATCATTCTTGGCTGTTTTACAATCATTTTATAGTCATTTTATATCATTTTTTGGTAATAACCTGTTGACATAGTGCTCAGTGCTAGTTGTTGTTTTCTGCATGTTTTTTACATCGCAGGAAATCAATACAAAGCGGAGTCCAAACGCAGCGAAACTTTTGTGGATTTTTTTGGACCAAAAGACATCCAATGGGTGAGGAACGCACCTGAGGGGAGCTCCGAGGGGAGCACAACCCACCAGGGCGCGCCTGGGGGCCCAGGCGTGCCCCGGTGGGTTGTGACCTCCTCGTTGGCCTCCCACACCGCCTCTTTGCTCTATAAATACCCCAATATTCCAGGAACCCTAGGAGAGTCGACAAAAATCAATTCTAGCCGCCGCAGGGTGCAGAAACACCAGATCCAATCTAGACACCATCACGAAGGGGTTCATCATGTCCATTGGTGCCTCTCCGATGATGTGTGAGAAGTTCTTTGTAGACCTACGGGTTCGTAGTTACTAGATAGATGTCTTCCTCTCTCTCTCTTGATTATCAATACAATGGTCTCTTGGAGATCCATATGATGTAAGTCTTTTTGCGGTGTGTTTGTTGGGATCCGGTGAACTTTGAGTTTATGATCAGATCTATGTTTTTATCCATGAAAGTTATTTCAGTCTTCTTTGATCTCTTATATGCGTGATGGTTTATTGCCTTGTATTTCTTCTACGATATTTGGGTTTTGTTTGGCCAACTTGATCTATTTCTCTTGCAATGGGAAGAGTTGCTTTGTGATGGGTTCAATCTTATGGTGCTAGATCCCAGTGGCAGAAAGGGAAACGACACGTATGTATCATTGCTATTAAGGATAACAAGATAGGGTGTATTTCTACATCAATAGATCTTGTCTACATCATGTCATTGTTCTTATTGCATTACTCCGTTTTTCATGAACTTAATACACTAGATGCATGCTGGATAGCGGTCGATGTGTGGAGTAATAGTAGTAGATGTAGGCAGGAGTCGGTCTACTAATCTTGGATGTGATGCCTATATAATGATCATTGCCTGGATATCATCATGATTATTTGAAGTTCTATCAATTGCCCAACAGTAATTGTTTTCCCACCGTTTGCTATTTTTCTCGAGAGAAGCCACTAGTGAAACCTACAGCCACCGGGTCTCCTTTCATTATATTTGCCTTTGCGGTCTATTTTCCTTTGCTTTTACTTTCAGATCTATTAAACCAAAAATACAAAAATATCTTGTTGCAATTTATTTGTTCTGCGATCTATTTATCCTCTCTACCACTTTTTATCTCACGTTATTTGCCTACCTTGAGGCACCGTACCGAAAGGGATTGACAACCCCTTTAACACGTCGGGTTGCGAGTATTTGTTATTTGTGTGCAGGGGTTGTTTGTGTGGTGTGAAGAGGTTCTCCTATTGGTTCGATAACCTTGATCTCATCACTGAGGGAAATACCTACCGTCGCTATACTGTATCATCCCTTCCTCTTTGGGGAAATACCGATGTAGTGCTAGCAGACATCAAAAGGAATTCCTAGCACCGTTGCCAGGGAGGATCTTCAACATCAACCAGGTTCCTAATCACAAATTTCATCTCCTCGCAATCTACATTATTTTCCATTTGCCTATCATTTTCATCTCCCCCACTTCACAAAAATTTGCTGTTTTACTCGCCCTTTTTTTTCGTTTGCCATTTTCTCATCAGATCTATTCGTGTTCCTGTTTCACTATGGCTAGCTTGAATGCACCTCCTTTGTTACCAGACTTTGAAGTTCTATATTTCAAACAAAGACAAGGAGAAAATTTGAAAGATGTTGTGTATAGGCTTATGGAGTCTTACCGTATTTGCAATCTAAAGGGAGATGCAAAAATTTTGCTTAGAAATTTTTACGTAGGACTGGCTTTGCATCATAGACAAATCTTGGATTTTTCCACAAAAGGGAATTTTATTGAGCTTGATTTCAATGCCGCCTATGAAATCTTAGAAGAAATTTTGGGGGATCCACCACAAAAGAAAGGGTTTTCTTTCACCCCGGAGGGAATCCAAATTTTGGACAAACTTGGTGATTTGCATAAACATATGGTTGAATTATAAAAATATAATGAACCTCTCAATGGTAGTATCAATCATATGAATACTTTGATTTCCCTTTGCAATAAACAGTTGGATATTTTAGATCTCAAGATGGTTTCTTTTCTGGAAAATTTAGGGAAGTGCAAAGAGCCTCCCGGATTTGAAAATACCCTTACTAAAGTGACAAAGATAATGGAGAGCAACACTTAGATCCTACGCGTTTTGCCTAGCTAGGGGCGTAAAACGATAGCGCTCGTTGGGAGGCAACCCACCTTGTATCTTTTTCCTTTTTGGTTTTTTTGTTGTTTTCAATAAAATACACAGTTATGCCTCTGGTTAGATGTGTTTTTGTGGTTTAAATAGTGTTTGTGCCAAGCAAGGCCATTGGGATGATTTGGGTGAAAGTTGATTTGATCTTGCTGAAAAATAGAAACTTTTGTGCTCATGAAAATATTTTTCATTTTTATCTGAAGAGTGCTAAGTTGATTCTTTTTGCAGAAGATTAATAAACAAATTATTCACGTCGTCCTAATTTTTCAGAAATTTTGGAGTTACAGAAGTATTCAAAGTAGTCAGATTGCTATAGACTGTTCTGTGTTTGACAAATTCTGTTTTCCTTGCGTTGTGTGCTTATTTTGATGATTCTATGGTTTTCTTTGATGAGGTTTCGCCATAGAAAATTTGGAATACAGTAGATATAATGCAAAAATAAAATATGAGTGGGTTTGCAACAATACTTATAGTAGTGGTTTGCTTTCTTATACTAACGGATCTCATGAAGGTTTTGTTGAGTTTTGTGTGATTGAAGTTTTCAAGTTTTGGGGGATCTTATGATGGATGAAGGACTAAGGATTAGCAAAAGGCTAAGCTTGGGGATGCCCGAGGCACCCCAACATAATATTCAAGAAGTAGCAAGCAACTGAGCTTGGGGATGCCCCCGAGTGGCATCCCCTCTTTCTTCTAATAACCATCGGTATTTTACTTGGAATTATATTTTTATTTGTCACATTTTATGAGTTTTTCTTGGAGCTTCTTGTATGATATGAGTCTTTTCTTGTTTTTCTTTGTGTTTTAAGTGTTGAATCCTTGCTGAACGCACATTTTTTAGAGAGCCAAAAATTATGCTTGCTCCTATACTTCACTTCAATTTTTTTAGAGCCTTGGATTTTCTCTAGTGCTTCACTTTTAACTTTTTGAGCACGGTGTGCTTTGTTATTTTTAAATAAATTCTCTCATGCTTCAATTAGATTTATTTGGGAGTTAGTAATTTTTTTAAGAAATTCTCTCTTGCTTCACTTAGATTGTTTTGAGAGACAGAAATATCATGCTCATACTCTTCACTTATATTTGTTTGAGCTTATCAAAAGCATCATATAAAAATAGTCCCAAAGTGATAGATATCCAAGGAGGATATAATAAAAACTTTCATGAAGATCATTGGACAAAATAAACTTGATTCTTAGTAGTGGTTTTGAGATATGACGACATGATATGTGAGTCATGTTGATGAGTAATTATGCTTTAGTAAGAATATTGATGTTATGGTTTGTGATTCCCTATGCAAGCACGAAAGTCAATAGTTATGCAATGAAATTTATAAACTACTTGTGGTGCATTACACGGTGTTACTTATGCTTAATGCTTGGGTACGAGATTTTTCGTTTCTTGGTTGGTCACTTCTCAATCTTTTTGCTAGCCTTCATTTTGCACTCACTACTTGTGCATCCAAAACCCTTTAAACCAGTTTTGCCATATGAGTCCACTTTACCTACCTATATGTGGTATTTCCACGATGTTCTAAGAAAATTTTCATGTGCCATCTATAATTTTCAAAATAAATTTCTCTTTTGTGTGCTCTACTGCTTGCGAGGCAGTGAGGGGTGGCCAATATTTTCCATGCTAGATGTGTTATTCTCACGGTGAGTATTTATTCACTTGTCATTGCATGAGAGTATGACAAAGGTATTAGGGATGCACAGTCCCTAAATGAAAAATGAATTTACTTTATGTTATCAAATAATAAATTCCTTGGAAAGTGTTGGTATGGAGGGCACCCGTGGATACGGACAAGCCATGGAAAGTGAAAGTAATGGTGGAAAAAGGAATAAACTTTATTTTCTGTTTTGGGACCGCCTATGATGTATCTAGCATGGCAAGTGTTGGGAGCTCTAAGTCATTTTCGTTGGTGGGAAAAGTATGCCTATCAAAATGTTTTTATCTCTCAATTTTCTCTATGAGCTCTGGCACCTCTACAAATCCCTACTTCCCTTCGCGAAAGGCCTTTCTTTTACTTATGCAATTTTTATCTTGAATTTGAGTCTCCATCTTCTCTTATAAAGCACCAACTAAGGGGCACTATGATCGTATATGAGCATTGGGTGTAGCTAATATTCGAGTGTGTTTCATGAATGGATCAATGACTGAGCATGATGGGATTGGGATAACTTGATTTAGTGTTGATATTTTGAAAGACATGGTTGCTTGTTGATTTGCTTGAGTATTAAAGTCTTCATGTCAAAACTAGACTATTGCTTTGAACCATATAAAAGTCCAAATGTCCATGTTACAAAGAAAAGAAATGTGATGAACATGTTCGGTAGCATTCCACATCAAAAATTCTGTTTTTATCATTTACCTACTCGAGGACGAGCAGGAATTAAGCTTGGGGATGCTGATACGTCTCCAATGTATCTATAATTTCTTATTGTTACATGCTGTTATATTATCATTCTTGGGTGTTTTACAATCATTTTATAGTCATTTTATAGCATTTTTTGGTACTAAACTATTGACATAGTGCCCGGTGCCAGTTGCTGTTTTCTGCATGTTTTTTACATTGTAGGAAATCAATACCAAAAGGAGTCCGAACGCAACGAATCTTTTTATGGATTTTTTTTGGACTAGAAGACATCAAGTGGGCCAGGAACGCACCTAAGGGGAGCTCCGAGGGGAGCACAACCCACCAGGGTGCGCCTGGGGGCCCAGGCGCGCCCCAGTGGGTTGTGCCCTCCTCGTTGGCCTCCCGCACCGCCTCTTTGCTCTATAAATATCCCAATATTCCAGAAACCCTAGGAGAGTCGACGAAAATCAATTCCAGCCGCCGCAGAGTCCAGAAACACCAGATCCAATCTAGACACCATCACGGAGGGGTTCATCATGTCCATTGGTGCCTCTCCGGTGATGTGTGAGTAGTTCTTTGTAGACCTACATGTCCGTAGTTAGTAGCTAGCTGGCTTCCTCTCTCTCGCTCTCTCTCTCTCTATCTCTCTCTCTCTCTCTCTTGATTATCAAGACAATGGTCTCTTGGAGATCCATATGATGTAAGTCTTTTTCGATGTGTTTGTTGGGATCCGATGAACTTTGAGTTTATGATCAGATCTATGTTTTTATCCATGAAAGTTATTTGGGTCTTCTTTGATCTCTTATATGCGTGATTGATTATAGCCTCGTATTTCTTCTCTAATATTTGGGTTTTGTTTGGCCAACTTGATCTATTTATCTTGCAATGGGAAGAGGTGCTTTGTGATGGGTTCGATCTTATGGTGCTTGATCCCAGTGACAGAAAGGGAAATGACATGTATGTACCGAGGCTATTAAGGATAACAAGATGGGGTCTATTTTGACATCAATAGATCTTGCCTACATAATGACATCGTTCTTATTGCATTACTCTGCTTTTACCTGAACGTAATACACTAGATGCATGTTGGACAGCGGTCGATGTGTGGAGTAATAGTAGTAGATGCAGGCAGGAGTCGGTCCACTAATCTTGGACGTGATGCCTATATAATGATCATTGCCTGGATATCGTCATGATTATTTGAAGTTCTATCAATTGCCCAACAGTAATTGGTTTCCCACCGTTTGCTATTTTCTCAAGAGAAGCCACTACTGAAACCTACGGCCCCCGGATCTCTTTTCCTCATATTTGCCTTTGCGATCTATTTTCCTTTGCTTTTATTTTCAGATCGATTAAACTAAAAATACAAAAATACCTTTCTGCAATTTATTTGTTCCGCGATCTATTAATCCAATCAACCACTTTTTATCTCACGTTATTTGCCTATCTTGAGGCGCCGTACCCGAAAGGGGTTGACAACCCCTTTAACATGTCGGGTTGCGAGTATTTGTTATTTGTGTGTAGGGGCTGTTTATGTGGTGTGAGGAGGTTCTCCTACTGGTTCGATAACCTTGGTCTCATCACTGACAGAAATACCTACCGTTGCTATACTGCATCATCCCTTCCTCTTTGGGGAAATACCAACGTTGTTCTAGCAGACATCAAGCCGGAATGACAAGAATATATATTATTCCGATCACAGATAAAATCAATGTAGTCCTTCTTCACAACTTCACAACAAAGCATACAAGGCAAGATTCCTCAGTCTGCATCAGAAAGGTATGATTGGATTCTCGTGCAAGATATCTAGTCTTCTTCAGTAAGATGCCGCAAAAGCTTATGGCATAAGGTACCGAGTCTTTCCTAGTAAGTCTTTAAGGAGGAAACTTATGAGGTACGCTATCCTAGCCTTCCTCAGCCAGCTATCTGCCGAAAGCTTTGAGCACAAGCCATCCAGTCTTCCTCAGCACGATATCCTGATGGCTTCAAATGCAAGTTGCCCAGTATTCGTCAGTACGTCATTGGTACAAGAAAATAAACAATGGGTTGTCAGCATATGGAAGTGTTTTCCAAGCATCAGATCTACAACAGTTGGGTCAGAAACAAGAATCAGTCAGAATAAAGGTATGCCTCGAGAATCAGGTATTTCTTCATATGGTGAGCATGTTGTCAAGTTCATGCAAGTCCTTCGCAGAAGAAAGAATTCACGGTATGCATCCGACAACCTCACCGGTTATGTAAGTGAAGGAAAACCAGTGGGTGATGCAAGAATCGACAAGTTTTGAAGGAAGAAAATGTTGAGATATCATCTTGGCAGTAATTATCGAGATCAGCCCCCCCCCCACATCCGACAAGGTGATGTTATTAATCCTGTCACTATCTGGCATAGTTAACAACAGTAATGAGATCTGTATAAGCACGCGTGAGTCGGATAAACATCCCGAGACTCAAGACATGAACAAGACCAAGGTATGGTTGCAATATATTGCACGTGACAGCACTCAGGGCTGTGAAAATAATCAAGGATATATAAGGCCCCGCTCTTTCAGTTAAAAATCCAGGCGAAGAAAATAATAATGAAAGAGCATGATCGACAATACCTGTATGTCGGCTATTGTGTGAACAATGTGGTATGTATGCCCAAGGCAGTCTTATTCCACATCAAACCCAAGTTAAGGTACGCCGAAGAGGTCTACCCCATTGTAGTAAGGACCTCATGGCAAGGCAACCAGCTCAGTCAACAGTATATGCTCAGAACTATCAGCATCATATACCCAAGTTTGTCAAGTCCGACCCAAGGACAGCTCAACATATTGACCTCAGCAACCGTGCTAAAGCATCGCACTGACTGCTATCCACATGGATATACCGATAAAATGAGTAATCTGAGCATTCATAACAAGCCTCAAAGCATGAGCTCTCACATATGGGAAGCAATTAAAGAATAGCCTGTGTGAACAAGATTCTTTGCCAAGATCACCGCCAGTCAAGTCTGCAAATGTTATCATTAGGTGATGGTGCATTTTTCTATCAGTCACGAAAAGCGACATTCAAACCTTTGGTACAGTTTGGATACTCAAGATAGTGAAGTCAGTCAAGATACTCCTGCGAGATGGTAGGATCACATTCTAATTGTACCACATCTCACGCGAAGAAGCAAAAACTTAGGTTCAATAGATACTGGCCGATAATTGTTCAGGAAGAAAGGTGGGATGCCTACCGGGGCATCCCCAAGGTTAGATGCTTGAGACTTCTTGAAATTTTAACTAGTGATGCCTTGGGGATCCCCAAGCTTGAGCTCTTGCGTCTCCTTAATGCCTCTCATATCATGGTTTCCCTAATTCTTAAAAACTTCATCCACACAAAACTCAACAAGAACTCGTGAGATACGTTAGTATAAATCAATGCAAAACCTTATCATTCTCTACTATGGAGAATCACTAAAATTATTGTTTAACATTGCATACTAAATTCCATTGCATGTTTAATACTCCTATCCTTAAGTAGAATCATTAAACAAGCAAACATTTGCAAACAATGCAAACATAATAGCAATCTGTCTAAATAGGACAGTCTGTGAAGAATGCAAGAAGATTTATACTTCTCTAACTCCAAAAATTCTGAAAAATTATCACACCGTAGAAAATTTATCAAAGGATAATGTGTAAAAATTTCAAGATTTTATCACATTCTGAATTTCCATAAGAATTCAAACAATAATAACTTTCTATTTTCGAATAGCAACATATAGACTTGTAAAATAAGCATGGTAAAGGCTATACTTGACATTTGTATTGATGTAAAAGATAAAAAACATTATTCTAAATAGCAGCAAGCAGATAAAAATAAAAGAAAATGACACTCCAAGCAAAACACATATCATGTGACGAATAAAAATATAGCTCCAAGTAATGTTACCGATAATGTTGGAGACGAAAGAGGGGTGATAAATCTCCAACGTATCTATAATTTTTGACTATTCCATGTTGTTATATTATCATTCTTGGATATTTTACAATCATTTTATAGTCATTTTATATCATTTTTTTGGTACAAACCTATTGACATAGTGCCCAGTGATAGTTGTTGTTTTCTGCATGTTTTTTACATAGTAGGAAATCAATATCAAACGGAGTCCAAACGCAACGAAACTTCTTGAGGATTTTTTTGGGCCAGAAGACATCCATTGGGCCAATAAAGCACCAGGGGGTGCTCCGAGGGGGCCAGCACCCACTAGGGCATGCCTGGGGCCACAGGCGCGCCCAGGTGGGTTGTGCCCACCTCGGGTGCCCACTGAACCGCCTCTTTGCTCTATAAATACCCCAATATTCCAGAAACCCTGGGGGAGTCGACAAAATCAATTCCAGCCACCGCAGTGTCCAGAACCACTAGATCCAATCTAGACACCATCACAGAGGGGTTCACCACTTCCATTGGTGCCTCCCTGATGATGCGTGAGTAGTTCTTTGTAGATCTTCGGGTCTGTAGTTAGTTAGCTAGATGGCTTCTTCTTCTCTCTCTCTCTCTTGATTATCAATACAATGGTCTCTTGGAGATCCATATGATGTAAGCCTTTTGCGGTGTGTTTGTTGGGATCCGATGAACTTTGAGTTTATGATCAGATAAATGTTTTTATCCATGAAAGTTATTTGAGCTTCTTTGTTCTCTTATATGCATGATTGCTCATAGCCACATATTTCTTCTCCGGTATTTGGGTTTTGTTTGGCCAACTTGATCTATTTATCTTACAATGCGAAGAGGTGATGTGTGATGTGTTCGATCTTACGATGCTTGATCCCAGTGACAGAAAGGGAAACGGCACGTATGTATCGTTGCTATTAAGGATAACAATATGGGGTATATTTCTACATAAATAGATCTTGCCTACATCATGTCATTGTTCTTATTGCATTACTCCGTTTCTCCATGAACTTAATACACTAGATGCATGCTGGATAGCGGTCGATGTGTGGAGTAATAGTAGTAGATGCAGGCAGGAGTCGGTCTACTAATCTTGGATGTGATGCCTATATAATGATCATTGCCTGGATATTGTCATGATTATTTGAAGTTCTATCAATTGCCCAACAGTAATTGTTTTCCCACCGTTTGCTATCTTTCTCGAGAGAAGCCACTAGTGAAACCTATGGCGCCCGGGTCTCTTTTCATCATATTTGCCTTTGTGATCTATTTTCCTTTGCATTTATTTTCAGATATCTTAAACAAAAAATACCTTACTGCAATATATTTGTTCTGTGATCTATTCATCCTATCTACCACTTTTACCTCACATTATTTGCCTATCTTGAGGCGTCGTACCCGAAAGGGATTGACAAACCCTTTTACACGTCAGGTTGCGAGTATTTGTTATTTGTGTGCAGGTGTTGTTTACGTGGTGTGAGGAGGTTCTCATACTGGTTCGATAACCTTGGTCTCATCATCGAGGGAAATACCTACCGTCGCTATACTGCATCATCCCTTCCACTTTGGGAAAATACCGATGTAGTTCTAGCAGACATCAAAAGGAATTTCTGGCGCCATTGCCAGGGACGATCAAGTCAAGATAGTCTCTCGGCCACGTGCCAATTTCTAACACCGTTGTCGGGGAGGATCTTCAACATCAACCAGGTTCCTAATCACAAATCTCATCTCCTTGCAATTTACATCATTTGCCATTTGCCTCTCGTTTTCCTCTCCCCCACTTCACAAAAATTTGTCGTTTTATTCGACCTCTTTTTCGTTTGTCGTTTTCTCGTCGAATCTATTTTTGAGTGCAATCTTTTTGTGAAGTCATCATGACTCAAGAGAACACCAAGTTGTGTGATTTCTCAAATACCAACAACAATGATTTTATTAGCACTCCGATTGATCCTCCCGCCACTAGTGCGGAGTCTTATGATATTAATACTGCTTTGTTGAATCTTTTCATGAAAGATCAATTTGCCGGTACTCCTAATGAGGATGCCGCGTCTCATCTTAACACATTCGTGGAATTATGCAATATGCAAAATAAAAAAGATGTGGACAATGATGTTGTGAAGTTGAAATTATTTCCGCTTTCTTTGCGAGTTCGCGCAAAAATTTGGTTTTCTTCTTTGCCTCGCAATAGTATCGATTCTTGGAACAAGTGCACGGATGCTTTTGTTACTAAGTATTTTCCGCCCTCAAAAATTATTTCCCTTAGAACCTACATCATGAATTTCAAGAAACTTGAACATGAGCATGCTGCACAATCTTGGGAAAGGATGAAATTGATGCTAAGGAATTCCCCAACTCATGGGTTAAATCTTTGGATGGTCATACAATTTATTTATGCGGGATTGAATTTTGTTTCTCGTAATCTTTTAGATTCCGCCGTGAGGGGGGGGGTACATTTATGGAAATTACTTTGGGTGAAGCTACTAAATTGCTAGACAATATTATGGCCAATTACTCACAATGGCATATCGAAAGAGCTCCGACTAGTAAAAAAGTCAATTCGGTAGAAGAAATAAATTCATTGAGTAAAAAAGTTGATGCTCTTATGAAGTTGGTTGCTAATAAAAGTGCTCCTACTAATTTTAATGATATGACTTTGTCTACTTTGATTGAGCAAAATAGTGATGCCATAGATGTGAATTTTGTCTCACGAAACAATTTCAATAACAATGCTTACAGAGGTAATTTTAATCCTAGGACTTTTCCTAGTAATTCCTCTAATAACTATGGTAATTCCTATGGTAATCCAACCTATAATAATAATAGAAACACCTCTGATCTTGAGAGCAATATTAAAGAATGTATCAATACGCAAAAAACTTTCAACACTTCGATAGAAGAAATGTTGAATAAAAATGATGATTTGTCTAGAAGTATTGATAGAATTTCTCATGATGTAGAAACTCTCAAGATGAAAATTTTTGTGCCTAAAGTTGAAGAATCAATTAAAGATCTTTATGTTTCTATAGATGAAAGCAAGAAAAGAACTGCTATGCTTAGAGCTAAAAGAGAATTTTTAGAAAGGGCATTTTCTAGTGATTACTATCATAAAAGTGATGAAGATCTTAAAATGATTAGTTTTTCTTCTATTTATTCTTTGTTTAGTAAAATTAAGATTGATGAAAAAGGGACTGGAGAAGATTCAACTTTAGTTAGAAGGTGTCCCTATGATTCGGAGGGTGAAAATCTTGTTGAAAAAATTGATAAAAGTGGGTTTGAAGAGGTCAATACTTTAACTAGTGATGTGCCACTATCTTGGATTACAAAGACTTTAATTATGATAGTTTCTCTTTGGTTGATTGTATTTATTTGTTGCAATCCATGATAAAATTCACCCCATGCTTATGAAGAAAATAAAGCTTTTACTAAACATATTGTTAATGCCATGATGAAAGCTTTTGAAGAAAAATTGGAATTAGAAGTTTCAATTCATAGAAAATTGCATGATGAGTGGGAATATACTAAAAAAGTCAAGATTAAAAATTATGAGTGTTTTGCTTTATGTGACTTGGGTGCTAGTGTTTCTACAATTCTGAAATCTTTATGTGATTTGCCTGGTCTTACCGATATTGAAGAATGCTCTTTAAATTTGCACCTGGCGGATTCTACTATTAAAAAGCCTATGGGAAGAATTAATGATGTTCTTATTCTTGCAAATAGGAATTATGTGCCCATATATTTTATTGTTCCTGATATTGATTGCAATCCGGCTTGTCCAATTATTCTTGGTAGACCGTTTTTGCGTACTATTGGTGTCGTGATTGATATGAAAGAAGGTGATATTAAATTTCAGTTTCCACTAAGGAAGGGAATGGAACACTTCCATAGAACAAGAATTAGGCCACCATATGAATCAATCATGAGGGAATCTTATGGATCTAGAACCAAGGATGACAAAACTTAGATCCTACGCGTTATGCCTAGCTAGGGGCGTAAAACGATAGTGCTTGTTGGGAGGCAACCCAATGAATAAAATTTATTTTTGCTTTTTGCTTTCTGTTCTTGTGTGTTAGCACAATTATGCTACTGTTATGATTGTGTTTTTTGTTTTTAAATTATTGTTAGTTCCAAGCAAGGCCTTTGGGTTGATTTGGTTGAAAGTTCATTTGATCTTGCTGAAAAACAGAAACTTATGCACTAACGATAATAGTTTTAATAAATCACATAAAAGTGCTTTTGAGTTAACTATTTTTGCAGAAGATTTATATACAAATTACCAAGGTTTTCCTAATTTCTCAAGATTTTTGGAGTTACATAAGTATTAGAAATATTCAGATTGCTACAGACTGTTCTGTTTTTGACAGATTCTGTTTTCTTTGCGTTGTGTGCTTGTTTTGATGATTTTGTGGTTTTCTTTGATGAGTTTTTTTCATAGAAAAGTTGTAATACATTAGATATAATGCAAAAACAAAATAATAATACATTTGCAATAGTACTTATAGTAGTGGTTTGTTTTCTTATACTAACGGATCTCATGAAGGTTTTGTTGGAGTTTTGTGTGATTGAAGTTTTCAAGTTTTGGTTGATCTTACGATGGCTGAAGGAATAAGGATTAGCAAAAGGCTAAGCTTGGGGATGCCTGAGGCACCCCAAGATAATATTCAAAGAAGTAGAAAGCAACTAAGCTTGGGGATGCCCCCGAGTGGTATCCCGGCTTTCTTCTAACAACCATCGGTATTTTACTTGAAACTATATTTTTATTCGTCACATATTATGAGTTTTGCTTGGAGCATCTTGTATGATATGAGTCTTTGCTTGTTTTGCTTTGTGTTTTAAGAGTTGAATCCTTGATGAACACACCTTTTTGAGAGAGCAAAAAATTATGCTATGCTTGCTCCTATGCTTCACTTAAATTTTTAGAGCCATGGATTTGCTCTAGTGCTTCATTTATATCTTTTTTTAGCACGGTGCGCTTTGTTATTTTTGAAGAAATGCTCTCTTGCTTCACTTAGATTATTTTGAGAGAAAGAAAAAATTATGCTCATGTTCTTCACTTATATTTGTTTGAGCTTATCAAAAGCAACATATAAAAATAGTACCAAAGTGATAGATATCCAAGGAGGATATAATAAAAACTTTCATGAAGATCATTGGACAAAATAAACTTGATTCTTAGTAATGGTTTTGAGATATGACGATATGATATGTGAGTCATGTTGATGAGTAATTGTGCTTTAGTAAGAATAATTATGTTAAGGTTTGTGATTCCCGATGCAAGCACTAAAGTCGATAATTTTGCAATGAAATTTATATCCTACTTATGGTGCATTATTTGGTGTTACTTGGGCTTAATGCTTGGGTACGAGATTTTTCGCTTTTTGGTTGGTCGCTTCTAAATATTTAAGCTAGCCTTCATTTTGCATATGATCACTACTTGTGCATCCAAAACCCTTTAAACCAGTTTTGCCTTATGAGTCCACTATACCTACCTAAATGTGGTATTTCCATGCCGTTCTAAGCAAATTTGCATGTGTCATCTCTAATTTTCAAAATAAATTTCTCTTTTGTGTGCTCTACCGCTCGCGAGGCGGTGAAGGGTGACCAATATTTCCATGCTAGATGTGTTATTCTCACGATGAATGTTTATTCACTTGTCATTGCAAGAGAGTACGACAAAGGTATTAGGGATGCCCAGTCCCGAAATGAAAAATGAATTTACTTTATGTTGTCAAATAATAAATTCCTTGGAAAGTGTTGGTATGGAGGGCAACCATGGATTCGGCTAGCCATGGAAAGTGAAAGTAATGGTGGAAAAAGGAATAAACTTTATTTTTGTTATGGAACCGCCTATGATGTATCTAGCATGGAAAGTGTTGGGATCTCTAAGTCGTTTTCGTTGGTGGGAAAGTATGCCTCTCAAAAATATTTTTATCTTTCAATTTAAGCTTTGAGCTCTGACACCTCTACAAATCCCTACTTTCCTCTGCGAAGGGCCTTTCTTTTACTTATGCAATTTTTATTTTGAATTTGAGTCTCCATCTTCTCTTATAAAGCACCAACTAAGGGGCACTATCATCGTATTTGAGCATTGGGTGTAGCTAATATTTGAGTGTGTTTCATGAATGGATCAATGATTGAGCATAATGGGCTAGTGATAACTTGCTTTAGTGTTGATATTTTGAAAGACATGGTTGCTTGTTGGTATGCTTGAGTATTGAAGTCTTCATATCAAAACTAGACTATTGCTTTGAATCATATAAAAGTCCAAATGTCCATGCTATAAAGAAAAGAAATGTGATGAACATGTTAGGCAACATTCCACATCAAAAATTCTGTTTTTCTCATTTACCTACTCGAGGACGAGCAGAAATTAAACTTGGGGATGCTGATACGTCTCCAACGTATCTATAATTTTTGATTATTCCATGTTGTTATATTATTCTTGGATGTTTTACAATCATTTTATAGTCATTTTACATCATTTTTTGGTACTAACCTATTGACATAGTGCCCAATGCCAGTTGCTATTTTCTGCATGTTTTTTACATCGCAGGAAATCAATATCAAACGGAGTCCAAACGCAGCAAAACTTCTTGAGGATTTTTTTCGGCCATAAGACATCCATTGGGCCAAGAAAGCACCAGGGGGTGCTCCGAGGGGGCTAGCACTCACCAGGGCACGCCTGGGGGCCCAGGCGCGCCCAGGTGGGTTGTGCCCACCTTGGGTGCCACCTGAACCGCCTCTTTTCTCTACAAATACCCCAATATTCCAGAAACCCTAGGGGAGTCGACGAAAATCAATTCCAGCCACTGTAGAGTCCAGAACCACCAGATCCAATCTACACACCATCACGGAGGGGTTCACCACTTCCATTGGTGCCTCTCTGATGATGCGTGAGTAGTTCTTTGTAGACCTTTGGGTCCGTAGCTAGTAGCTACTCCCTCCGTTCCGATTTACTCGTCGTGGTTTTAGTTCAAATTTGAACTAAAACCGCGACGAGTAAATCCGTTCTGATTTACTCGTCGTGGTTTTAGTTCAAATTTGAACTAAAACCGCGACGAGTAAATCAGAACGGAGGGACTAGATGGCTTCCGCTCTCTCTCTCTCTATCTATCTATCTATCTATCTATCTATCTATCTATCTATCTATCTATCTATCTCTCTCTCTCTCTCTTGATTATCAATACAATGGTCTCTTCTAGATCCATATGATGTAAGCCTTTTTGCGATGTGTTTGTTGGGATCCGATGAACGTTGAGTTTATGATGAGATCTATGTTTTTATCCATGAAAGTTATTCGAGTCTTCTTTTATGTCTTATATGCATGATTGCTTATACCCTCGTATTTCTTCTCCGATATTTGGGTTTTGTTTGGCCAACTTGATCTACTTATCTTGCATTGAGAAGAGGTGCTTTGTGATGGGTTCGATCTTACGGTGCTTGATCCCAATGACAGAAAGGGAAACAACACGTATGTATCATTGCTATTAAGGATAACAAGATGGGCTCTATGTTTCTACATAAATAGATCTTGTCTACATCATGTCATCATTCTTATTGCATTACTCCATTTCTCCATGAACTTAATACACTAGATGCATGCTGGATAGCGGTCGATGTGTGGAGTAATAGTAGTAGATGCAGGAAAGAGTCGGTCTACTAATCTTCGACGTGATGCCTATATAATGATCATTGCCTAGATATCGTCATGATTATTTGAAGTTCTATCAATTTCCCAACAGTAGTTGTTTTCTCACCATTTGCTATTTTTCTCAAGAGAAGCCACTAGTGAATCCTACGGCCCACGGGTCTCTTTTCATCATATTTTCCTTTTGCGATCTATTTTCATTTGCATTTATTTTTAGATCTATTAAACCGAAAATACAAAAATACCTTTCTGCAATTTATTTTCCCCGCGATCTATTCATCCTATCTACCACTTTTACCTCACGTTATTTGCCTATCTTGAGGCGACGTACCCGAAAGGGATTAACAACCCCTTTTACACGTCGGATTGCGAGTATTTGTTATTTGTGTGCAGGTGCTATTTACGTGGTGTGAGGAGGTTCTCCTACTGGTTCGATAACTTTGGTTTCATCACTGAGGGAAATACCAACTGTCACTATACTGCATCATCCCTTCCTCTTTGGGGAAATACCGACGTAGTTCTAGCAGACATCAAGGGGATGCCTTCCGGGGCATACCAAAGCTTAGTTGCTTGGGTATTCCTTGAATATTATCTTGGGGTGCCTTGGGCATCCCCAAGCTTAGTGTCTTTCCACTCCTTATTCTCCTCATATCGATATCTCACCCAAAACTTGAAAACTTCAATCACACAAAACTTAACGGAGCTTCGTGAGATAGGTTAGTATGATAAAGACAAATCATTCACCTTGGTACTGTCAAGATAAGATTCATAATTGTTCTCCTACAATGCCTATTGTACCTTATCATTTGCACAATTTATATCACTTAATATAAGCTATGGAAACACTAAAGCAAGCAAACTATGCATTGAAAACAGAATCTGTCAAAAACAGAACAGTTTGTAATGATTTGAATAATAACCATACTTATATTACTCTAAAACTTTTGAAAAATTAGGAAAGCGTAGGAAATTTGTATACCAATAATCTATTTAAAACTCAGAATTTTTCAACGCTCCAGTGATATTTCACAATTCTATTACTGGGCGCAAAAGTTTTTGTTTTTGCGCAAAATCAAGTCAACTATCATCCACACTATCCCAAAGGCTTTACTTGGTACTTTATTGAAAAAAACTATAAAAGATGACTCCTATAGTATCCTGATCATGTGAACACACAAAAATAGTAGGGTTAAATATTGTGTTGTCTCCCAACAAGCGATTTTCTTTAATGCATTTCTAGCTAGGCATGATGATTTCAATGATGCTCACATAAAAGATAAGAATTGAAACACAAAGAGAGCATCATGAAGAATATGACTAGAACATTTAAGTCTAACCCACTTCCTATGCATAGGGATTTTGTGAGCAAATATTTTTTTGGGAGCAAGAATAACCTAGCATAGGAAGGCAAAGCAAGTGCAACTTCAAAACTTTTAACATAAAGAGAGGAAACTTGATATTATTGAGATATGTAGAAGCATATGTTCCTCTCTCATAATAATTTTCAGTAGCATCATGAATGAATTCAACAATATATTTATGAAATAAAGAATTCTTTTATGATCCACAAGCATAGAAATTTTATTACTCTCCACATAAGCAAATTTCTTCTCATCCATAATAGTGGGAGCAAACTCAACAAAATAACTATCATGAGATGCTTGATTTACATAATCAATTTGAGCATCAAAATCATGATGACAAATTTGATGGTTATCATTATTCTTTATAGCATACATGTCATCACAATAATGATCATAGATAGCAACTTTGTTGTCATAATCAACTGAAACCTCTTCCAAAATAGTGTATTCATCACAAAATAAAGTTATGACCTCTCCAAATCCACTTTCATAATTATTACAATAAGATTCAACACCCTCCAAAATAGTGGGGTCAAAATTACCTAGAGTTGTCACTCTTCCAAACCTACTTTCATCATTGTAATCATCAAAAATAGGAGGCATGCAATCATCATAACAAATTTTCTCATCAAAACTTGGGGGACTAAAAATATCATCTTCATCAAATATAGCATCCCCAAGCTTATGGCTTTGCATATCATTAGCATCATGGATATTCATAGCAAGCATACTAACAACATTGCAATCATACTCATCATTCAAAGATTTTACGCCAAACATTTTATTGAATTCATTTTCTATCAATTGAGCACAGTTTTCCGCTCCATCATTTTCAACAAAGACACTATAAAGAGGAATAATATGAGGCAACCTCAATTCCATTTTTTGTAGTTTTTTTAGACCAAACTAGTGATAAAATAATAAACTAAAAGATTCAATTGCAAGATATAAAGATATACATTTAAGCACTCACCTCCCAGCAACGGCGCCAGAAAAATGCTTGATGTCGACTACGCAACATTTCTTCTTGTAGACTCGTGGTGGGCCTCCAAGCGCAGAGTTCTATAGGACGGTAGCAATTTCCCCACAAGTGGATGACCTAAGGTTTATCAATCCATGGATGGCATGGCTGAAGATTGTCTCTCTCAAACAACCCTGCACCAAATAACAAAGAGTCTCTTGTGTCCCCAACACACCCAATACAATTGTAAATTGTATAGGTGCACTAGTTCGGCGAAGATATGGTGATACAAGTGTAATATTGATAGTAGATATATGTTTTTGTAATCCGAAAATATAAAAATAGCAAGGTAACTAGTAACAAAATAAGGCCTAGGGTTCATACTTTCACTAGTGAAAAATATCTCAACAATGATAACATAATTGGATCATATAACAATCCATCAATGCGCAACAAAGAATCACTCCAAAGTTTCTATCAGAGAACATAGGATGAAAACGTGCATCAACCCCTATGCATAGATTACCCCAATGTCACCTCGACAATCTGCGAGTTGAGTGCCAAAACATACATCAAGTGAATCAATATAATACACCAATGTCACCACGTGTATCCATATGCAATACATACATCAAGTGTTGTCAAATCCAATATTCAATCCAACATAACGAAACCTCAAAGAGCAAGACTCAATTCATCACAAGAGGGTAAATAGGGAAGAACACCATAAGATCCAAATATATTAACAAAGCTCGCGGTACATCAAGATCATGCCAAATCAAGAACATAAGAGAGGAAGACCAAACACATAGATACTAGTACATACCCTCAGCCCCGAGGGTGAACTACTCCCTCCTAATCATGGTGGCCACCGGGATGATGGAGATGGCCTACGGTGATGATTTCCCCCTCCGACAGGGTGCCGGAACGGGGTCCTGATTGGTTTTTTGTGGCTATAGAGGCTTGCGGCGGCAGAACATCTCATTTAGGGTTCTTTCTGGGGGTTTGGGTATTTATAGGATTTTTTGGCGTCGGTCTCACGTCAAGGGGGTGCCCGAGGGGCCCACAAGCTTGGGAGGCATGCCCTAGGGGGCGGGCGCGCCCCCCGGGCTTGTGGCCTCCTCGATCACCTCATGGTCCAGCTCCGGTGCTTCGGGGGTCTCTTTTGGTCCATATAAAATCACCCTTAAATTTTTAGCCCATTCTGATAACTTTTATTTCTGCACAAAAAACGACACCACGGTAGTTCTACTGAAAACAACATCTGTCCAAGTTAGTTATAATTAAATCATACCAAAACCATATAAAATTGTTGTAAACATGGCATGAATACTTCATAAATTATAGATACGTTGGAGACGTAACAATGCCTATATACATGATCATTGCCTTGATATCGTCATAATTATGTGCTTTTCTATCAATTGCCCAACTGTAATTTGTTCAACCACCGCATGCTATGTGTTCGAGAGAGAAGGCTCAAGTGAAAACTATGGCCCCGGGGTCTACATTAATCATATATAAAAATCCAAAATTCCTTATCTGCAATTTTATCTCTTTTATATTGTTTTCCAATTTATATATCTATCACTATGAGATTTGATCCTTGCAATTAACGAGTTCAAGGGTATTGACAACCTCTTGCCCGCGTTGGGTGCTAGTATTTGATTTTGTATGTGCAAGTGCTATTCACAAGGTTTTGCGTGATTCTCCTATTGGCTCGATAAACCTTGGTTCTCACTGAGGGAAATACTTATCTCTACTGTACTGCATCTCCCCTCCTCTTCGTGGAAAATCCCAACGTAGCTCACAAGTAGCAGGAAGAATTTCTAGCGACGTTGCCGGGGAGAATTCACGTCAAAGTAGTCTCCCATTTTTTTTCGAGAAAACGCAAAAGAGTTTGCGTTTCATTTCATTGAACAGGAAGAGAACAGCAGTACAGGTACAACCTCCCGGGAGGAGGGACACACGCACACACACCATCGTCCTCACCAGACAAGCAGGTGAGGAGGTGCTACCAACTACAGACCGCAACAACGAAAGGTCTAGCCTTGTCCAGCCTCCAACCATGAATGGCAAGGTAGCTAGACACAGAGCCTCAAGGCCGCGTCACAGCCGTTGCCAGGCGCCTCCGAAGAAGACTGCATCTCCAGGGCTGACCGGGCCAACGTACCTTCCACCCATATGTGCCTAGGAGACGGCAGGTGGATGGCAGGACCCAGCCAGAACTAGCGAAGCCATCGTCTTGGACGTGCCGGCGCCGGCGTACATTGCGCCCCGGACGCCCACGCTCCATGCTGCAGCCCTCATCACAGCATCGCATTACCAACAAACCTCGCCGGAAAGACCGGGGAGGCCACCATCTCCAGCTGACGCATAGGGGACTCCAAGTGCGACCCAAGCAGCGCTTTCAAGAAAGGAACGGCGCTGAGACGCCGTCGCTGCCTTGTCCAGGGAACTGGACCAAGGGTTTCCCCCGGTGCCCGAGGAGAGGGTCCAGTCTGGGCCATGACAGCGCCTCCATGGAGGTAACGGCACCCTCAGGTGCCGCCGTTGTCAGCGCAGGCCAACGCCGCGCAGGGATTTCGCTCGGCCCAAAACCAGAACCCCGAAACCGCCGAAGCAGAGCAAACAGGAGATGGGGAAGCAGATCGCCAGAGAGGACCACCAGCACCGAGAGGGAAACCACGTATTGTCACTGTCGATGTAGGGAAGCACCGGCCAGCGCAGTGCAGCAGCTGCTGGATGGCTGCCAGACAAGGCCAGCCATCGCACGGGACGCGTCGAGCAGGGCTAGTGGCGCCGTCGCGGAGACCAGCCACCTGCACCTTGCTGCCGCCAACCATGGCCGCTGCCGCGCCGGCCCGCAGCCTCCGCCACCCGGATCCGCCGGGGCACAGCCAAGCAGCCGCAGCCGCGCCCCCAAAGGGTCGCGCCGCGCCGCCCGCGTGCTCGCCACGCCAGTCCAGAGGCCCGACCCTCTGGATCTGGGGCCGCCGTCGCGAAACCCTAGGTTCGGAGAAGCGCAGCTCCGTCAGCCTCGTCGAGCCCCACGCTCGAGGGGGGAGGCTGCCTGGGAGCGAAGTCCCGCCGCCGCCGGATCCACCAGGGCTTTGCCCGGCGGGGAGCACCGGCGGCGGCAGGGGGAGGCGGAGGAGGAGGGGAGGGAGCGCTTGAGGGCTGCGTCGCCTCCCGAGTCGCCCGTGGGGAGGGCGACGCGGGGGAGGGGGCAGCTGCACGAACCCAAGTAGTCTCCCATCAACTTGCCAATTTTGGCTCCGTTTCCGGGAACACATCATCAAAGCCTATCACTTATGGGTAAAAAGCCCTTCCGACATGTGAAGGTTCAAACTAAAAAAATGTTCTGTCGTTGCCCAATAGGCTCTCATTTTCCACTTTCTGTTCTGATGCAAAGTTAATTAGCCTTATGATTCATACAATTTGTGGAATAATCAAAGTGATGTTGTGCTTTATGGTATAGCCATATAGGAATAACTACTGCTCTAAGATGTGAAAAGAACTTTCAAAGCATCTAATTATGCTTGCAAAAGACCAGATCAAAATGCATTTGAGTATATTACCATTTCAGTAAATGATGAAAGTCTTATCTTTTGATAGGTCGACTATTTGTTTGCCTAGATTAATAGTTAATCAAAGTATCACTACATATTTATTGATTCAGTGCTTATTCGTCGAATCATTCTTCAAGGGAATCCATGCCAGTGTGCTTAACCTCACCTCCCACCACTTTCGACTGAGAGTGCGATCCTTGCCATAGGCATCATCGTTGTCACCGTGCAGGAGAACCTTCCATTGCTCGATGCATCGGCAATGATGTTCCTGGAGAGATGTGAAGCGGCGGGGAAAGGTAACTAGGCACAGGGCGCTACAACAATGACTCCTTGCATTGCCATCGAACGACCCACCCGCTTAGGCGATGCTCCTGGCTTGCCTGGTAGACAACATATATACCTTGTAAGCATGTGTTGAGTTACTACTGCAGGCTATAAATGTCTTTGTTTGCTAACATGAGAAAATCAATGGACCACCATCCTTGCTGATTGATTCGCGTGCGTGTGTGTTTTGTTTATCTGAGGCACCAAAGAGGGGGGCGTAACACGAAACATCATGTGTAGCAGATGGCGTTGCACCTCACATGGAGTGGGTGGTGAAGCACGGGGCCACGACTATGGCCGATTTGCTGCTGGAGAACAACGCGAGCCTGAAGGTAGTCGGCGTGAACGGCCACCGGGTATGGAATTGTTTTCTCTTCTTTTACCCTAAAATTGTACTCTCTTTTTGGGTGTTGTTGAATTTGTTTTCCCTTTTTCCTAACAAACGGACTCTCCCATTCATTCATTGATAATGTAGTTGATTCAACGCCTGATTGGTCATTGATGGGTCGAGGCTTAAGGCTCATAGGTTTGTGCAAAATGGTGTAGGTTCATTTTGCAAAGGTCTATTTGTCCACAGAAAACTATTGAATAATGCTTGTGTGCGGGAATTCTGATTTAGGCACACCTGCCAATCTGTAGGGCTATTGACATCCAAAATAGTAAATACATCGTCTGGAAAAGGATAAAACCTAATCTAGGCGAGATGGTTAACTTTTATTTACATTTAGAAACTAATTTATTTTCACGACATGGGGCAGACTATTAGAACCGATCTATATGTGTGGTAGAGTTACTTTCTTGTCTGCATCAGCATTTTAGTTTCGACAATAAGATATTAAGACAACATTTCTTCTACCTCTTGGAGATTTTTTAATGCCGATGCAAGTGGTCTGAAGATGTCTTCGTGACCAAATTTACAAAGTGATAAGGGAGATATGTGATGGAACATGTGGAAACGTTTTTAGGTCTTACAATATAAAAACACTAAAATTGCAGACTTTCTAAGGGAGATATGTGATGGGATGTGAGCTAACCATTATTTCATACAGAGCTCCCCTCAGCCACCCTAACCCTGTCACGACGCTCTATGAGCACTTCCTCTAAGAAGAGGAGACACTTGTGCATGCTGTGCAAGGTGATACACAAGATTGAGTGATGGTCTTGTAAGCTCACGGCAATCATGGAAGTAGTGCAGTTCCTTCGTACAAGAAGGACGCCGGGGCGCGGGAGTCTAAACAGGACCGGGTGCTTGCGTGTGAGACCCTCAAAGATGTGCTTAATCAGCTTGCTCTTGCATAGGTCGAACACCAATGAGTGATTGTGGTGCTATGTGAAATACTAAAATACAGGTGCTCAAGCGGTCGTTGATTGATATTATGTAGCTTTCCTTTGCATACGTTATCAACTACATATACATGTGGCCACATATGATAATCTGTTTTCAAATACATGTGACAAATTCTTGAAAAATTGGATTGTAACATTGTACAGAAGAGAGAAAAGAGAAGAGATAAGAGAGAGACATGTAGAGCAAGAGAGGGATAGAGAGGATGGAGGAAGGGAGAGAGACTGTTGTTTGGTTGTTATATTGTAGAGAGACAGATGGACTGTTCTTTGATTTTAATATTGAAGGGAGCGAGTTTAACATGACGTAAAAAAACTACATAGCTTATGTGTGAGGGGGAGCTATGTTGGAAGGGAGGTTGTGAGAAGAGGTGGAAAGCCTGTATTACTATTGAGGCTGTGGCGCGCTAGCTCAATGTTGAGGCGGCGGCCCAAGAGGTTGTCAGGGAGAGAAGGAGGCATGCCATGCTATTTGTGAGCTGCATTGGGATTTTTCATAAAGAAGAAGGGTGAAAAATATAGTAGTGGATAGTATTTTCCTCTGTAGGAATCAAGGTTATCGAACCAATAGGAGAACCAAGCAAATTCCTAATAAGCAGTACCAACACACACAAGAACAAATACTTGCACCTAACACGGGCAAGAGGGTTCTCAATTATCTTGAACTTGGTACTTGCAAGGATTAAACCTGGTAATGATAGATAGATAAATTGAAAAGTAAAATAAAAGAAAAGAAAATTGTAATAAGGTATTTTTGGTTTTAACATATGATAAAAGTAGACCTGAGGGTCATAGTTTTTATTAGAGGCTTCTCTCTCGAAACATATCATACGGTGGGTAGACAAATTATTGTTGAGCAATTGATAGAAAAGCGCATAGTTATGACGATATTCATGGCAATGATCATGTATATAGGCATCACATTTGTGTCAAGTAGACCGAAACGATTCTGCATCTACTACTATTACTCGACCAATCCACCGCTATACAACATGCATTTTTGGTATTAAATTCATAGCAAACAGAATAACACTTTAAGAGCATCTCCAATAGAAGATGTATATGCAAAAATAACTAACCTTTACATCTCTCAGGGGCAAGGGCCAAAAACACCTCTCCAACAGATGGTGTAGATACAAAAAAAAATGCATCTCCACCTCCTGGAGATGTAAACAACAACACCTCGCGGTGCAAATTTGCATCTCCACCTACAGAAGATGTAAAATCTCAACCACCCGCCAACTGGCCAACTACCGTTCCATTCTCTTCCGCGCGACCAGCCGCCGCTCGGCCAACTCTGCCGCTGGCCGAATCGCACCAAATCGTCGCCTCCGCCGCCCGCCCGACGGCCGCCGGGCTCACCGTGACTTTGCCCCCCTCCCCCCGCCGTCCTCCGCAGCCTGCCTCACCGGCTCCGAAGTTCCTCCACCATCGGTCGCCACCAATTTCCGCCAGCCGATTCGGCCGCGCCGCCGCTCCTCCGCTAGCCCCCGACCGTCGCCTCCCCTCCCCCAGCCCCCGTCCGTCGCTCGAGTCGCCCTGCCCACCACCCCGCCGCCCGTCGCCACCGCTACGTCCACCAGGTCGCCGCCGCCCGACCTCACCGCCCCTGCGTCGTCCGCCCCATCGCCGCCGCCCGACCTCGCCGCCTCCGCGCCGTCCGCCCCGTCGCCACTGCCCGAGCCCGTTGCCCCCGCGTCGTTTGCCCCGTTGCAGCCGCTTCGCCGCCCACCTCCACATGCCGCCGCTCCGACCTCGCCCGACCTCGTTGCCTTCGTGCCATCCGCCCTGCCGCCGCCGCCAGACCTCGCCGCCACCTCAAATGAAGTAGTGGTTGAAATGTAGTTTTTACATCTCCATTTGCATCTTCTATTGAAGTAGCTGTTTTACATCTCAGTTTGGCATCGTATGTTGGAATTGGCCCTTTTTTGGAAATGCAAAAGGCACTTTTTAGATATGCAAACTTTTACATCTCCTGTTTTACATCTTCAAATTTGCATCTTCTATTGGAGATGCTCTAAGCAAGATGACATAATGTAGACAGATTGAAACCATGTTAAACCCCGTCGTTACACAAGGCCATCAAAGGTTAGGAACAGCGCTTTCACTCGAAGGTCCGGAGCTTGGTTAGACTGAATTTTAGATAACCACATATTTGAATGTGTTTCTAAAGAAGAAACCAACCGAAGAATGACATGTAGAAAATCCGCTTACCATTTATTATTTTCTCTTGCAACGTCCAATATTTTCTACATGAGTAACAAGATTACTAGACCCACATCCAAATCTCTTCTGCAATTATCATGCAGATCCCATCAGATCGTCGACAAGGAGAAGGACGCCGGGGCGCGGGAGTCTAAACAGGACCGGGTGCTTGCGTGTGAGACCCTCAAAGATGTGCTTAATCAGCTTGCTCTTGCATAGGTCGTACACCAATGAGTGATTGTGGTGCTATGTGAAATACTAAAATACAGGTGCTCAAGCGGTCGTTGATTGATATTATGTAGCTTTCCTTTGCATATGTTATCAACTACATATACATGTGGCCACATATGGTAAGCTGTTTTCAAATACATGTGACAAATTCTTGAAAAATTGGATTGTAACATTGTGCAGAAGAGAGAAGAGAGAATAGATAAGAGAGAGACATGTAGAGCAAGAGAGGGATAGAGAGGATGGAGGAAGGGAGAGAGACTGTTGTTTGGTTGTTATATTGTAGAGAGACAGATGGACTGTTCTTTGATTTTAATTTTGAAGGGAGCGAGTTTAACATGACGTAAAAAAACTACATAGCTTATGTGTGAGGGGGAGCTATGTTGGAAGGGAGGTTGTGAGAAGAGGTGGAAAGCCTGTATTACTATTGAGGCTGTGGCGCGCTAGCTCAATGTTGAGGCGGCGGCGCAAGAGGTTGTCAGGGAGAGAAGGAGGCATGCCATGCTATTTGTGAGCTGCATTGGGATTTTTCATAAAGAAGAAGGGTGAAAAATATAGTAGTGGATAGTATTTTCCTCTGTAGGAATCAAGGTTATTGAACCAATAGGAGAACCAAGCAAATTCCTAATAAGCAGTACCAACACACACAAGAACAAATACTTGCACCTAACACGGGCAAGAGGGTTCTCAATTATCTTGAACTTGTTACTTGCAAGGATTAAACCTGGTAATGATAGATAGATAAATTGAAAAGTAAAATAAAAGAAAAGAAAATTGTAATAAGGTATTTTTGGTTTTAACATATGATAAAAGTAGACCTGAGGGTCATAGTTTTTATTAGAGGCTTCTCTCTCGAAATATATCATACGATGGGTAGACAAATTATTGTTGAGCAATTGATAGAAAAGCGCATAGTTATGGGGATATCCAATTCTGAGCTCAGGCTCAGATGATCCTGAAATCTCCCCCACTCATTCGCATGTGGATCAGCGCCCTGTAATGTATTCCAGTTTGTATTCAGGCAGTATTGTTTCCGATCACAGCGCGTGCGCTGGCGCATTTATTACGACGGCAAACGTCAACCCGTACGCGGCCCAGTCATTTTTCTGTATTAGGCTGAGCCGTCCCGAGGTCGCCAGCTAGTTCATGAGGAGTATATGTTCACTCGTTCCCCACACCGAAACCTACACAATCTCATCCCCTGTTTCTCAAAACACGCGCGCGCGCGCGCACACACACACAATCTCGTCCTCAGACCCCACTGCCGTCCTCAACGGCCCTCGTAATCCCGCAGTTAACAGTGTCCGCGTCCGCATGGTTTGTCTAGCAGTCAGCACGCTAGTTTGCAAACTAGCTATATACGATTTCAGTGTCCATGTGCAAACTAGCTTGAACATACATCAATGCTAGCTTTGTATCAGTTTCACATTCAGATTTCAGTCCTGAACAATGTTAAAACTACATTAAGACTTGCAGCAACGAGCAAATCTTCGGTCCATTTGATACAGTGTTAGATTCAGTTTATCAAATGCAGCAACGAGCAGTTTTAAAACTAACATAATTTCAGTGAGCATACATCACTGCTAGCTTAAACATCAGATTCAGGTTACAGATTTCATCCTGAACATGTGCTTGAACACCAGATTTCATAGTTCTGAACATACATACAGATTCTCCTGAACTTTGCGATGAACAACAAGTCAATGGCAGCCCCTTATTTATGATGAATTTGATTCTCCTGAACATCAAATTTTAGTGCTGAACTTTTCCAAGTCAATGGCAGCTGCTCTGAAGACCTGTCCTGAATATTAGAACAAAGTTTCAGGAATTTACTTTGTAGCTTATATCAAGCTTTTTCATGCCGATCATTTGTTCCAATAACATACATGCAGCTAGCAAACATGCGGACATGCACGTGTACTGAACTGGGACATGCAGCTAGCGAGCACTGATGAAAATAAGCTATTGTATAGATTGATACTACTCCCTCCGTTCACTTCTATAAGACGTCTTAGACATTTAGGACAGCACTTAAAACAGTTTAATTTCAGCTGCCTAAAACGACTTACAAAAGTGAACAAAGGGAGTAATAATCTTCACCAATTGAGATTAATGGTTATATAAAAATTAAGAGTGGCATGTACTAGTACTAAAAATGAAGGATATTTGGTTTGGTCCTTCCACTAAAACAAGCAGGTAGCATGGGGACTTTAGTATCTATTAACTTCAATTCTCTGGAGATGCCACTTACTCTTTGTTGCTAAGTAGGTCTTGACTAGACACAGTTTTCCTATCTCTGGGCTGCCACAAAAATGACCCTTTGCTGAAATGAGAATACTAAAAATAAATCATTACACATACTGACATGCAGTACCAAAATGCTTCAGGTGGCATTATGCATACTGTCCATGTGCATAAGAGTAAGAAAATGTCAGGTAGTGTTACTTGTTAGGGCCACAAGCATGTTTCTTGAGTATGAAAATGAGCTTACCGCTGGCAAGTCCAATATTAGCAGTGCATCATCATCATCTCCTGCACCCACCTTCTGCTGTGATAAACCAGTGATGGCTTTTTCTTCATTGTAACAGTTGCTGTTTCAGAAGAAAATCAGTGGAACAGTTGCTGTTTCAGGGATATTGTGTGAGCGGGTAAAGGGATTTCACAGTTTCCAAATATCAGGTACCTATATAGTACCTTGTAGTAGAAGCACTTGACTAGGTTCAGAATTCACAATTTTCTTACAACATGGAGCATTCCCTGGTGGCATTTGCTGCTTATAAACTACAGAGAATACTGAAAATAAATCATGCTAAGTATCAGACCTATAACCACCTCCTTTCTCGCCTGATCCTTGTCCTCCTCATCCTCCCACGCCGGATTCCTATTCTCTTCCTCCGTTGGCGTCTTGTGCTTGTCCACCGCAGCACCGGACATCTTGCTCGACTGGCAGCAACGAGCAGCGAGTAGTGGTGGCACCGGCGGAGACACAAAGACGACGCATGTGGGGACAAGCGGGATGCCAGGACTGCGACGAGCGGGGAGCAGGGGCATACTTGCGAATTGACTGCCCTAAAGCACTCATCCTATATGGACACGGCGTTCTGTCCGGTGGCGCACTCCCAAGATGTAACCTGAATTTACAAACAAGAACAAAATATGTAACTAACCATCGATAGGAAACAGACCCAAACGAGTGCTGCTGCGGATAACTTTTCCTACTGATCTCAACCATACATCACATGAACTAGCAATTTCATCTTTTCTGTTCGGCAAATCACACATACCACTAACATCTCAGCGAGCATAGCACAAGAAAATCGCACCATTTGCTAGAAAAATAGTAACAGTTAGACAGGACAGGATTCAGGTTGTACCTTTTGGTCCATCCCGGCGCCTCTGGATTTACCCTGTGGGTGGACTGCGCAGACCTCGTCGGAGAGCCCGGCTGTCGACAGCGATTTTCACCCTGCATCCTCCCAGGGCTAGCGCAACCAACGTGCTGCCTGCACCCGGAGCCCGCATTCGAATCCGCCGGCGTAGCAGGGGTGGCATCACGTCGCGGGAGCACCGCAAGAGGCACCGGATCTGGATGTTCCAGGCTGTCCGCGAACTCCGCTCGCACCGGAAACCTGCAACCCACGGCCATGGCGGGCACCGACGGCTCCGTCATGGGGCACATGCAAGGGTAGATCTCCAAAGCAGGCAGGGTTGACTTACTGGTCGACCGCATCCAGAAGGATTCAAGCCCAGCATCTTGCATCGCCGGCCGCCGGAGGAACCGCAGCCTCCCGCAGCCTTGGGGAAGGGCAGCCGTCCGTGCCGGCGGCAGGCTTCCAGAACGGCTCAGGTTCGCTCCGACGTAATTGTTCCACGGCTCAACCCAAAAGGTAGACGGCCTGGTACACGGACGTTGGTCCATCCATACGTTTTGGGCCCGCACGGCTGCACTGTTCGCTCCCGTATAAGCGGCGTATCCCTTTTTTCGCTGTCTCGGTGCAGACGCGACAGACCCCTTTTTGCGAATCCCCATACATGAGCCAACGCTAGCGATTTCGGGAGCAGCTGAGCTCGAGCACCGAATCGCTGCGTCCATAGTTATTGTTGAGATGTAGATATATATGTGTATTTCTTGTACAACAAGCCCTCCTCCTTCCATATATAGTTGAGGACGTGGCTACCCTTTGTACTTATATATACGTGCGTATTGCACCCGATCAATATATCGTGAGTTGCATAATCCTCTACATGGTATCAGCCTAAACCCGATTCCTGCCCTAGCCGCGTCGCCGTTGCTTCCGAAGCCGCCGCCGCTAGCCCTCCCCTTCGCTACGCCGCGTTGCCGATCCTTCGCCGCCGCCGTAGCTAGCCTCGCCTCCCGATCCCTCCCGCTCGCCCTGCACTTCCGCGCAGCTTGCCCTGCACTTCCATGCCGCTTGCCGCGTATCTTCTCGCGATCGCCCTGCTCTACCTCGCTGCTTCCAACCATCGCTAGCCACCAAAACCATTACCCTACCCAGCCAAAACCGAACCAGCAGCCATGTCCACCGGTTCTGATCTCTCCCACCGCAGCGCCGCCTCCACTCCTCCGGCTGTCCGTCCGCCAAACCCCTTCGACTCCTCCGCCGGCTCCTCTGCTGCCACCTTGCCCGACCCTGCCTACATCCGCGATGTTCCCATCGAACGTCGCGTTCCGGTCATCCTCTCCCACAAAGAGGCGAACTTTTATGCCTGGAAAACATACTTCAATCTCCTCTTCCGTGAGTATAACCTGCAGGATCACATCGACGGCACCGCCAACCTCTTCGTCCTGAACCGCGACGCCGACTGGCTGGCGATCGACGCCACCATCATCAGGTGGCTCTTCCTCACCGTGTCCAAGGACATCTTCCACACCGTCGTTCGCGACAAGGACGATGCATGCACGGTGTGGAACAAGATAGTTGGCCTCTTCACCGACAACAAGCTCCAACGGATCGTCTTTCTGCAGCAGGAGTTTTTCGGGTGTCACCAAAACGACTCCTCCGTTGACGACTACTGCATGCGCCTCAAGACCCTCTTCGACGAGCTCAATGACATCGGCTTCAAGGTGGGCGACGAGCTGCTCCTCTCCACTCTCACCGCCGGCCTCAATGAGGATCTCGGCAACGCCGCCTCCAACCTCACCCTCATGGCGAACCCTACCTACGAGCGGGCGGTGGCGTATCTTCGTCTTGAGGAACGCCGGTTGAAGCATCTTCGCTCCCGTGCCGTTCATACCGCCTTCGCCGCCGGCTTCTCACGCGGCGGCCCTGCACCCGCGGGCGCGCCCCCCGGCTTTCCAGCGCCGTTCCCGGCGCCCCGGCCCGCGGCCCCTCCTGCGCCGCACG
>NC_041391.1:640829682-640834473 GCF_002162155.2 Triticum dicoccoides
CGCACGGCGCCTACGGCGCCTCGCACCAGCCGCGTCCTGCGGCTCCTGCGACTCTTCCTCAACACCCGCCGCAGCAGCAGCAGCCGCGCCAGCGGCGCCGCGGTCGCGGCAAAGGCCAGCAACAGCAACAGCAGCCACGTGCCGGACCTACCCAGCAGCAGCCGACGCCGCCGTGGGGGGGCGGCCACAACCCCTGGACAGGGTTTGTGCACGCCTACACCATGCCCGTGCCCCGACCCCCCGCTCCGAGTCTCCTCGGGCCCGGCCCTTCCAGTCATCAGGCCTTCTTCGCCGGTCAGCAACCCGGTCCGGTAGCCCCACAACCCTACTACTCTCCCGCTTCGGTTGGCTATGGCGGGCGAAACCCTAGCGCTGGAGTGACCGGCTACTCGGGCTATCCCACGCCGGTCTCTTATGATCCGGCCCTGCTTGCTGCCCTTCATCAACAGCCTCCGACCGGGGCTTATTCCAGTGGTGGCGACTGGTTTATGGACACCGGTGCATCTTCGCATATGGCCGCTTATTCGGGTAATCTCTCTTCCGCGTCTCCCATACACACTTCCTCTCGTATCATTGTTGGTAATGGTGCTGGTCTTCCTATCACTCACATTGGTTCTACTAGTTTTCCCTCGAACTCTCGACCACTTTATCTCAATAACGTTCTTGTGTCTCCTGAACTTATTCAGAATTTAGTCTGTGTTCGTAAACTTGCTCGTGATAACTCTGTAACTGTGGAATTTGACGAAGTTGGTTTTTCTGTTAAGGACGCCCTCACCCGGATGGTTCTTCACCGCTGTGACAGCCCCGGCGACACATACTCCGTCCAGCCTCCATCATCCACACATACTGGGCCAGTTGCTCTTTCTGCCGGCGTCGATCTTTGGCACGCCCGTCTTGGTCATCCTAGCTCCACCGCTCTTCGTCAAATTATTAGGGATTTTTCTTTTACATGTAATAAAACGGATGCGCACTCTTGTCACGCATGCCGTCTGGGCAAACATGTTCGCCTTCCCTTTAGTTCTTCATCCACAGTTGCATCGTTACCTTTTGAATTAATTCACAGTGATGTCTGGACCTCTCCCGTTGCTAGTAATACCGGTTTCTCATACTATCTTGTTATCTTGGATGACTACTCTCATTTTGTGTGGACCTTTCCATTGCGTAAGAAGTCTGAAGTTGCTGCCACTCTTACCGCCTTCTACTCTTATGTATCTACGCAATTCGGTCGTCCCATTCTCGCTTTGCAAACTGATAACGGGAAAGAATTTGACAACACCACCATCCGCAATCTTCTCTCCGCACATGGCACAATTTTCCGGCTTACATGTCCTTACACCTCACAGCAGAACGGTCGGGCTGAACGCATTCTTCGCACTCTTAACGATTGCGTCTGTACCCTCCTCTTTCATGCATACATGCCACCTCGCTTCTGGCCCGATGCTCTCGCTACCGCCACCCTCCTTATTAATCTTCGTCCATGTCGCACCCGCTGGAACTTTACACCACACCAGCTTCTCTTTGGGTCCCCTCCTTCATATGATGGTCTTCGTATTTTCGGTTGTCTTTGTTACCCTAGTATAGCTGCCACTTCTCCTCATAAACTTGCTCCTTGTTCCGTTCCCTGTGTCTTCCTTGGTTACCCGGCTAACACAAAGGGCTATAGATGCTATGATCCGGCTTCCCACCGTGTCATCACATCTCGGCATGTTTATTTCGACGAGTTTTGTTTTCGGTTTAAACAGGAACAACAGGTGACATCCTCCTCGGCGCCCGGCCCTTCTCTGGCCGACCTTGTCCACCCTGGCTCCTTGCCACGGCGTGGGGCACCTCCCGGTCGCGCGGCACTCCGGCTTCTGCCCGCTGCTTCGCCGGGCTTGCCGGCCTCCGAGCCGGCCTCGCCGGCCTCGCCGGCCTCTTCACCACCGGGTTCTGCGCCGGCCTCCCCGGTCCATGCGCCGGTCTCGCCGGCCTCGCTGGCGTCTACGTGGGCTCCCTCGCCGGCCTCGTCGGTCCATGCGCCGGTCTCGCCGGCCTCGCCGGTCCATGCGCCGACCTCGCCGGCCTCGCTGGCGTCTACGCCGGCTCCCTCGCCGGCCTCACCGGTCCCTACATCGGCGTCATCACTGGCCTCTTTGCCGGGCGTGTCGCCGGCTACTTCACAGCCGGCCCCGTCCCCGGCTCCTCCGTCACCGGCCGTTCCACCGCCGGTTGCTGCTGTGGTGCCCCCACCTGCCGGCCCAGTTACTCGGTCGCGCATGGGTGTCCATCGGCTGAGCACTCGCTACCCTCCGGATGAGTACACCTATGTGGCTTCGATGTCTTCCTCGTCACCATCACCCCTGCCGACCTCCGCTCGTTCCGCGCTTCGCGACCCCATATGGTTCGCCGCGATGAAGGAGGAATTTGACGCCTTGCAACGCAATCACATTTGGCAGCTTGTTCCCCGTCCTCCTCGGGCCAACATCATTACCGGGAAGTGGGTGTTCAAGCACAAGTTTCATCCGGATGGTATTCTTGACCGACACAAGGCTCGTTGGGTCGTTCGGGGTTTTCGTCAACGAGCGGGTGTTGACTTCACCGACACTTTCGCTCCTGTTGTCAAGCCCGGCATGATTCGGATTGTTCTTCAGCTGGCGGTTTCTCGCTCCTGGCCTGTGCACCAGATGGATGTCTCTAATGCCTTTCTTCATGGTCATCTTGAGGAACAGGTGTTCTGTCAGCAGCCGACTGGGTTCGTCGATGAGTCTTCTCCAGATCATGTGTGTTTGCTCTCTCGGTCCTTGTACGGGCTCAAGCAAGCTCCTCGCGCGTGGTACCAGCGCATCGCAGCGTTTCTTACTCAGCTTGCCTTCCGCTCCACTCGCTACGATGCTTCATTATTTGTCTACCACCAGGGTGATGCTACTGCTTTCCTGCTGCTCTATGTCGACGACATCATCTTGACAGCATGCTCGACTGCCCTTCTTCGACAGCTCACTGATCGTCTTCGTGCTGAGTTTGCCATTAAGGACTTAGGTCCTCTGCACTATTTCCTCGGGATCGAGGTTATTCGTCGAGCAGATGGCTTCTTTCTTCATCAGCGGAAGTATGCTCACGAGCTTCTGGACCGTGCCGGGATGCTTAACTGTAAACCGGCTACCACACTTGTCGATACGAAGGCCAAGCTTTCTGCCACAGCTGGTTCTCCTGCTTCAGATTCTCCGTTCTACAGGTCGATTGTTGGTGCTCTTCAGTACCTCACTCTTACTTGTCCGGAGCTCCAGTACGCTGTACAGCAGGTGTGTCTCCATATGCATGCTCCTCGTGATGCTCACTGGACCGCGGTCAAGCGCATTCTACGCTATATCCGTGGCACCTTGGACCTTGGACTGTCACTTCAGGCTTCATCCTCTCTGGATATGACGGCTTATTCTGACGCTGATTGGGCTGGCTGCCCTGACACGCGTTGCTCGACCTCTGGTTATTGCGTCTACCTTGGACCATCACTCATCTCATGGTCGTCCAAGCGGCAGCCCGTTGTTTCCCGCTCCAGTGCAGAAGCGGAGTACCGCGCCGTTGCCAACGTCGTCGCCGAGTGCTCCTGGCTTCGTCAGCTTCTACATGAGCTCTTGTCTCCGGTTGACAAGGCCACCATTGTCTACTGTGACAATGTTTCTGCGGTCTACCTCTCCGCCAACCCAGTCCATCATCGACGCACCAAGCACATTGAGATTGATATCCATTTTGTTCGGGAACAGGTAGCTCTTGGTCATATACGTGTGCTTCATGTCCCTACGTCCCAACAATTTGCTGACATCATGACAAAGGGCCTGTCTACTGCGTCTTTCGAGGAGTTCCGATCCAGTCTTTGCGTCGACCATGGTGCCGCTTCGACTGTGGGGGGGTGTTGAGATGTAGATATATATGTGTATTTCTTGTACAACAAGCCCTCCTCCTTCCATGTATAGTTGAGGACGTGGCTACCCTTTGTACTTATATATACGTGTGTATTGCACCCGATCAATATATCGTGAGTTGCATAATCCTCTACAGTTATGACGATATTCATGGCAATGATCATGTATATAGGCATCACATTTGTGTCAAGTAGACCGAAACGATTCTGCATCTACTACTATTACTCGACCAATCCACCGCTATACAACATGCATTTTTTGTATTAAATTCATAGCAAACAGAATAACGCTTTAAGAGCATCTCCAATAGAAGATGTATATGCAAAAATAACTAACCTTTACATCTCTCAGGGGCAAGGGCCAAAAACACCTCTCCAACAGATGGTGTAGATACAAAAAAATGCATCTCCACCTCCTGGAGATGTAAACAACAACACCTCGCGGTGCAAATTTGCATCTCCACCTACAGAAGATGTAAAATCTCAACCACCCGCCAACTGGCCAACTACCGTTCCATTCTCTTCCGCGCGACCAGCCGCCGCTCGGCCAACTCTGCCGCTGGCCGAATCGCACCAAATCGTCGCCTCCGCCGCCCGCCCGACGGCCGCCGGGCTCACCGTGACTTTGCCCCCCTTCCCCCGCCGTCCTCCGCAGCCTGCCTCACCGGCTCCGAAGTTCCTCCACCATCGGTCGCCACCAATTTCCGCCAGCCGATTCGGCCGCGCCGCCGCTCCTCCGCTAGCCCCCGACCGTCGCCTCCCCTCCCCCAGCCCCCGTCCGTCCCTCGAGTCGCCCTGCCCACCACCCCGCCGCCCGTCGCCACCGCTACGTCCACCAGGTCGCCGCCGCCCGACCTCACCGCCCCTGCGTCGTCCGCCCCATCGCCGCCGCCCGA
>NC_041391.1:640834798-640842974 GCF_002162155.2 Triticum dicoccoides
CGCCCCGTCGCCACTGCCCGAGCCCGTTGCCCCCGCGTCGTTTGCCCCGTTGCAGCCGCTTCGCCGCCCACCTCCACATGCCGCCGCTCCGACCTCGCCCGACCTCGTTGCCTTCGTGCCATCCGCCCCGCCGCCGCCGCCAGACCTCGCCGCCACCTCAAATGAAGTAGTGGTTGAAATATAGTTTTTACATCTCCATTTGCATCTTCTATTGAAGTAGCTGTTTTACATCTCTGTTTGGCATCGTATGTTGGAATTGGCCCTTTTTTGGAAATGCAAAAGGCACTTTTTAGATATGCAAACTTTTACATCTCCTGTTTTACATCTTCAAATTTGCATCTTCTATTGGAGATGCTCTAAGCAAGATGACATAATGTAGACAGATTGAAACCATGTTAAACCCCGTCGTTACACAAGGCCATCAAAGGTTAGGAACAGCGCTTTCACTCGAAGGTCCGGAGCTTGGTTAGACTGAATTTTAGATAACCACATATTTGAATGTGTTTCTAAAGAAGAAACCAACCGAAAAATGACATGTAGAAAATCCGCTTACCATTTATTATTTTCTCTTGCAACGTCCAATATTTTCTACATGAGTAACAAGATTACTACACCCACATCCAAATCTCTTCTGCAATTATCATGCAGATCCCATCAGATCGTCGTTACTCGTTACACAAGGCCATCCGTCCTTGGCACACTAATCATCATGAATTTAGTTCATCAGTTGCGTTGTGGTTGGGGAAGGAGGGATTTGCAATAATAGTTGCACTTGCATCCCTCAGGGACGCAGATGCCTTCTCCTCTGACGTACTTCTTCAGGCAGTCCGTGTAGCACGTGACCGCTCGGCATTTGCCGGAGTAGATCACCTTCGAGCAATCGTACTGAGGAGGAATTTGCGCCGCCAAGGCTGTGTATGTATGTAAACACAAGGAAATTCAGGCCATGGTCAACCATGTTAGATTAATTGCCCATAACAAAATCATATCAGATGGATCGGAAGTAAATACCTGAGGATGACACTAGAAGGACAGTGGCTAGAAGAATTAGCAGTTTATTCAAAGTCGCCATGGATCGTCTCTTGTAGTCAAAGTTGGAACCGAGAAACTCACCAGGTATCCTATTTGCTTTTTGTTCTGATGGTACCTTGTCTCTTGGCCTGGCCTAGGAGCTACTCTGTGGGTGGCATGAAAGGGCTTTATAATGAAGAGCCCTACTATTTTTGGAATCACGTTAATTGACATTGATATCCCCCGATAAAAAGCTAATCGATATTGATACTCGGTATTTCACACGGATATGGATCAATTGAACTTGTGTTGCCAATTTCTGGATTAATTTTATATTAGAAAAAAATTCCTTAGTATATGATTTATGCAAAATCTATTTTTAGAGGGAATTTCTTATTTGACACTATCTTAAATTATGTTTCCCTATTTGACACTGGAAAACTTTTTTTTCCCTACCTAACATAAAGTTCAAATTTTATTTCTTGTGACACTTTCATCCATTTTTACTATCGACGGTGTTAAATGACACCTAAAAAGACGACTTTACTCCTGCTGTAACTTGGGACCAGAATTATTCACATGACCAAAGAAATGGTTATTCACATGGCCATGAAAGGTGGCGGGCAAAAGCAGAGCCGTTGCTCTCCTACGTCCTCCTCACCCTCCGGCTGCCGGGACGTCGTGACATGCAAGGCGAGCTAGCCAGACATATGAGGGACTGTGTTGTCCCTGTGACCGGCACTATAGAGGGACTAAGTTGATTAGGTTGGACAAGCTTAATAATGACCGGAAATCCAGAATAGCTCCACCCCCGACTCCCCTTTCCCAATCCTTCCCGTGTCGCCCCTGCGCGGCAACCGAGCGAAACCCCTAGGCCGCCGCCGCCAGTCTCCTGCCTCCCTAGCCACCACCATTGGGCTCGGGCGGGCAAAGCTTGTCTGGAGCTAGCGGCAGTGGGGTATTCTCATTCCCGCGTGGGTAAGGACCGGCGTGGTGCGGTTTCCTCCGGCCTGGGCGCGGCGCGGTCGCCGGGCGCTGCGTTGTGGCGGCATGCTGGTGCTCTGGTGGGTGTAGGTGTGTGTGTGTGTGTCATGCTTCGGGCGGCGGTAGGCGGGGGAACGTGCGGGGTGGCTGTCTTGGCGGGCTGTTGTGACCAGATCTGCCCGATAGCTATCCCTCGCGGTGAGGGCCGTGGGGGGCACGGATCGGTGGACGCTGCTCCATTTCGGCGTGGTAGTGGTGCCGACTGTTAGATTGTATATAAGTAGCCTATGTGCACATATTGTAACATTGTATTGTACCCCTTGGTACCTCTATGTAATGAGATAGCCACACCCCGTTTAGGGTGTCGAGCCGTGGGGGGCGCGGATCGGTGGATGCTGCTCCAAATCATATGTTTTACATGGTATCAGTTTAGGTTACGATGTCTTTCGCTGCCCCCGCCGCCGCCGCCGTCGCGCCGACCTCCGTCGATGTCGCCGCTGCCGTTGCGCCGGTCCTCGCCCCTACGTCGCCGTTCCTCGCCTCCCGGCCCCTCGCGGCGGCCTATGGAGCCATGCCGCCACCAGGGTCCCCGATTGGATCGGGCGCCTCGGGGGATCCCTCTGCTTCGACCGAGATCGCCGCGCCGTCGCCCTATGGCGTTGCCGCGCCGCCGCCCTACGGCGTCGCCCCTACCTCATACGGCGCTTCTTCGGTGGCCCATGGCTCACTGCCGCCGTCGTCGTCTTCATGGCAGGTGGCGTCCTACGGGGCGCCGCCCCCTCATCAACCCTACGCGGAGCCCCCGCGGCATCCCTACGGGCCGCCGCCGGCGCAGCCCTACTCGGTGATGCCCCAGCAGCAGTCCTACTCGGTGCCGCCCCTTCAACCCTATGCGGCGCTGCCGCGCCAACCCTACCCCGCACCGACCGGGTCCGCGGCTACTCCACCGCAGCTGTCCTACGGGGCCGCGGCCACTCCGTCACAGCAACCCTACGGGGCTGCGAACTACGGCGCCCTAGCTGCTGGTCCTCCCGGCTTTTACTCGCCATACTCGGCGGTTGCTGCTCATCCCGAGACGGCCCCGTCGATGGGCCTCTATGCACCACCGACGCATGCTCACGCTGATCAGGCCGCGGTGCCGTTGCCGTTTTACTTTTCGCACCTGCTGCCGGTGAAGCTCGCGCCAGACAACTACTTGTCCTAGCGTGCTCAGGTGCTGCCTCTTCTGCGGAGCCGCTACTTGGAGGGCTATGTTGACTGATCCATCCCATGTCCGCCCCCTCATCATCCGGCGTACCACACATGGATGGCTAAGGATCGGGCCATCCTCTCCGACATCCAGTCTTTGCTCACTCCAAGCGTCTCGTCGATGGTCATCTTCGCCGCTACGTCCCGGGAGGCATGGGCGGCGCTTCACACCAGCTTCGCCTCCCAGTCTCAGGCGCGTGCTCAATCTATACGCATCGAGATGGGTGAGACCAAGTTTGGTGACCTCAGCATCACGGACTACTTCAACAAGATGACCGGTCTCGCCAACACGTTGGCCTCCATTGGCCAGCCGCTACAGGATGAGGATTTCACCACCTACGTGCTTAACGGGCTTGATGATGACTATGACAATCTCATTGAGAACGTCCATGGTCGTGATGATCTGCTCCCACCACGTGAGCTTTATGCACGACTCCTTGGTCGTGAACAGCGCATCAAGGCGCGCCGTGTCTCCCCGGGTTTCGCCTCTGCCAATGCCGCGACTCGCGGCAAACCTCCGAAGTCGTCACCATCAGGTGGCAAACCGGCGCCCTCCTCACAGCCGGCCTCACAGGGCAATGCGCCGACCATCACAGGTGGTAGCTGGTCGGTTGCTTATTGTCCTTACTGCGGTGCTCAGCAGGCTTGCCAGCTGTGTGGCATTGAGCGCCACATTGCCTCCCGCTATCATCATGGCTACAAGCAAGACTTTCTGGCCCTGGGTAACAATGGCAAAGGGAATGATAAGCAGGCCGTCGCCGCGGTGACAAGGCATGAGCATGGCCTCACTCTGTCCTACTCCATCGATTTACGTGGTATATGTACACCGAAGCTACCAACCACCTCACCGGCGAGATGGGCAAGCTCTCTACTCAGGAGCCATATCGTGGTCATGATCAGGTGCACACCGCCAGTGCAGCAGGTATGCGCATCTCTCATGTTGGTCAGGCCTCTCTCCTTACACACCATTATTGCAAACTGCATCTTTCCAATGTCCTTCGTGTTCCCTCTGCTATGCGTAGTTTGTTGTCCATTCCTCAACTTACTCGTATAATAATGTCCTTGCTGAGTTTCACCATTTTCGTTTCTTTATCAAGGATCGAGGAACGAGGGTCGTTCTGCTTAGCGGTCATCTTCGCCATGGCCTGTATGCACTTGATGCGCCGCGCACACCTTCCATGCAGTCTTCTCCTTAGGCGTTTAGTGGTGTTCGTGTGTCGCCTACACACTGGCATGCGCGCCTTGGTCACCCTGCGGCTCCTATAGTTCGTCATGTGTTGCATCGTCGTCATGAACTACCAGTTGTGTCCAATAAAACTGCTGAAACTATCTGTGATACCTGTTAGCAGGGCAAGAGTCTTCAACTTCCGTTTTCAGTCTAGTTGTGTTGTGAAACATCCTCTTAAGCTTGTGTTTTCTGATGTATGGGGTCATGCCCAGATGTCCGTTAGTGGTCACAATTATTATGTCAGTTTTATTGATGCTTATAGTCAGTTTACTTGGCTATATCTTATTAAGCGCAAGGCTGATGTGTTCGATGTTTTCATTCAGTTTCAAGCACACGTTGAGCGTCTCCTTAAGCAGAAAATCATCCATGTTCAATCTGACTGGGGGGGTGAATACCACAGCCTCAACTCGTTTTTTAACAAACTTGGGATTTTGCATCGTGTGTCGTGTCCTCATACACATCAGCAGAATGAAGCTGCCGAAGATAAGCATCGTCATCTTGTTGAAACTGGCCCAATCTTGCTAGCTCATGCATCCGTTCCTTTTCGGTTCTGGAGTGATGCTTTCTCCACAGCCTGTTTTCTGATAAATAGGCTTCCCTCACGACTTCTGAAAATGCAAACCCCGCTTGAACTCTTGCTCAATGAAATTCCAGACTACACATTCCTCAAAGTGTTCGGGTGTGCGTGTCGGCCTCGCCTACGTCCGTATAACAAGCGTAAGCTAGAGTTTCAGTCTAAGTAGTGTATTTTTCTCGGGTATAGTTTCCTTCACAAAGGGTACAAGTGCCTCCATGTTCCTACAAATCGCGTCTACATCTCTTGTGACGTTGTGTTTGATGAAAATGTGTTCCCTTTTCGTGCACTTTCGACAAACTCTACCATTCCCACACCACCAGTGCCCGTGTCTATACCTCCGCCTGATCAATTTGTGGATGTTGCATATGCCCCTGCGTTGCTTCCTAATCATGCTGCAGGTATTGGACGTGGCGCTCCCCTTGAGCTTCTTGATGAACAGGCCACGGACGTAGCTCACGATCGGGACGTGCATGCACCATGCATGCCGGGTGGCACCCGCCAACCCGCCACCGCCTTGCCCGTGAAGGCTGCCCCGTGGGTGCCGGTCTCGCCCGGCCCGATGCTGGCATCGCCAGGCCCACAGGCGCCAGCCTCGCCCGGCTCCACGTTAGCCTCGTCTGGCCCGACGGCTGCCGCCTCGCCCGGTCTGGTGCTGGCCTCGCCCGACCTGCCGGTCCCGTCACCTGGGCCGGCTATCGCCTCGACTTGCCCAGGGGTGCAGTTGCCAGCCCTGGCCAGACCCGTCTCGGCCTCTAGTGAGCCGGCCGGCCCTTTCTCGGCCTCCCGTGGGCTGGACTCGCCTGGCTCAACGTCGACAGTTTCTCTGGCGCCGGCCTCATCATCGTCACCTGCCGCATCGGTGTTGCCAGCATAGCCTGCTGTCACCCTTCATCCTCGAACACGGAGCCAATCTGGTATTTTTTTGTCCAAAGGAACGCAAGGATGGGACTGTTGCATGGCTTGCTGCGTGCATGGCTCATACTGATGCCGGTCCCACTACAGAGCCTCGTCACTTTCAGGCTGCACTGAGTATTCCTCACTGGCATGCTGCAATGGAACAGGAGTTTCAGGCTCTACAAAAGAATGACACTTGGCAACTTGTTCCTCCAGTGTCTAGCGTCAACGTCATTGATTCCAAGTGGGTTTTAAAACTCAAGAGACATGCCGATGGTTCTATAGAATGCTACAAGGCACGGCTTGTCGCCAAGGGCTTCAAACGGAGGTATGGTCTTGATTATGAAGACACGTTCAGTCCAGTCATCAAGCCTACTACCATTCATTTGCTGCTGTCTCTTGCTGTTACTCGCGGATGGTTTCTTCTTCAGCTCGATGTGTAGAACGCTTTCCTACATGGAATTCTGGAGGAGGAGGTTTATATGCATCAGCCGCCTGGTTTTGTTGATCTTGCACGTCCTCATCATCTCTGTCATCTGGTTAAGGCATTGTATGGACTCAAACAGGCTCCTTGTGTGTGGCATGCTCGCCTTGGATCTGTTCTTCGGGCTCTTGGGTTTACTCCCTCCACTGCTGACACGTCACTATTTCTACTACAGCGTCCTGAGGTTACGATGTATCTCCTGGTTTATGTTAATTACATCATTCTCATCAGTTCCTCCAATGCTGCTGCTGATCGTCTTGTGACTGTACTAAGTGGTGATTTTGTTTTTAAGGATTTAGGTGCTCTGCGTTTTTTCGTTGGTCTGGAGGTTTCACGGTCTTCAGCTGGGTTGACTCTTACTCAGAAGTACTCCTTGGACTTGTTGCGGCGTGCTGGAATGCTCAAATGCAAACATGCTATCACTCCGATGTCTGCCACTGATCGATTGTCTGCTCTTGATGGAGACTCTCTCTCGTCTGATGATGCTACTGAGTATCGCAGTCTTGTTGGTGGCCTGCAATACCTTACTATTACCAGGCCTGATATCTCCTATGCAGCCAACGCGTGTGTGTCAATTCCTGCATGCACCCAGGACATCTCATTGGTCAGTTGTGAAGCGTATTTTGCGTTATGTCTGTCTTACTGCCTCCTATGGTTTACTTCTTCAGCCTGCACCGTCGTGTGAGCTCTCAGCTTTTTCAGATACAGATTGGGCTGGTAATCCTGATGACAGGCGATCCACGGGGGGTTATGCGGTATTACTGGGTTCTAACTTGACCGCCTGGAATGCTCGCAAGCAAGCAACAGTGTCTCGCAGTAGTATTGAAGCTGAGTACAAAGCAGTTGTTGATGTGACTGCTGAGATCATATGGGTACACTCTTTATTGAGAGAGTTGGGAGTCCCTCAAGCTCGCCCTCCAGTTTTGTGGTGTGACAACATCGGTGCTACATATCTTTCATCTAATCTGGTGTTTCATGCTCGGACAAAGCACATTGAGGTTGACTATAATTTTGTTCGAGAACGAGTTGCACAGAAGCTACTTTGTATCAAGTTCATCTCGTCAAAGGATCAACTTGCTGACATCTTCATGAAGCCTCTTCCACAACCACAGTTTGTAGGCTATAGGCGCAATCTTAACTTGCTTTGTACTTCAGGCCATAGTTAAGATTGAGGGAGGGTGTTAGACTGTATATACATAGCCTCTATACACATATTGTAACATTGTATTGTACCCCTTGGTACCTCTATATAATGAGATAGCCACACCCCATTTAGGGTGTCGAGCAGTTTCCCAAATCATATGTTTTACACCGACATCGTGGTGGCTCCATTGGTCCTGCTCGTGGTGGCTTGGTCCACGAGGTCCAGGTGGCTCTGTGGGCGGCCAGGGGCGTGGGTGCACTGGCCGGTGAGGCGGCCGCTGCGGCTTGGCGGCGGCGCTTAGTGCTCGGAGGCAGGGTGCGGCTGGTGGTAGCCCATCTCTTTTCCTAGATCCGGGCCAGCGGTGTGGTTTCTCGTGATGCGGAGATGGTCGGGAACATGGGCTCATGCTCAGGCGGATCGGCTTGGGGCCCGAGGCAGGTCGGAGCTCTCGCTTTAGGTAGGTGATGGAGAGCTCGGACCGGGTGGTGTCCGCGGGTGATGATGTCTCTGTCCTCGTGGATGCGGTGTTCGGTGATGGTGGCCGGGTTTCTGCTATTCTGTCAGGCAGATCGGAGTCGGTGACCACGGTCAAGGCATCGTGCGAAC
>NC_041391.1:640843281-641054818 GCF_002162155.2 Triticum dicoccoides
GCTGGGGACGCAGGTGTGGATGCCCCCATATTTGTGGGGGCATCAACCCAGATTCCGTGAATGATGCCGGGCTAGGAGCGAAAGATACACCTCTTTGCTCCTCCTTCCTTGGTTGGTGCTCCGTGATGTGGACGGATGGCAGTGGCTCGGACTCGGACGCTGGAGCGATGACTCTGGATGGCGGTTCGCATGGTTGGCTCTTCGGCGGGCACCATGTCGATGGTGGTGGCTTCACCCTCTTGGCCGTGTGGGCAGTGGGAGGTGTAGCGGCGGGTGGCCCGGGCGCACTCCCTGTCATTGACAGTGGCGTCACCCGGATCTGGGGAGCTGAACTCATCGCGCTTGTGCTGAAGACCTCGTGGTGCCACGAGGGAGCTGCCGAGCAAAAGCTTCGTGCTTTGTCACCGATGAAGGCGCGCTTGCGGGCACCGCTCTCTTCCTGAAGACGTCATCGTGGTGCTCCTCGCCATGCCAGGGTTCCGGGTGAAGACCCTTATCCCTTTTGGATTTGACAGCTGCGACGCTTTGCGCCGTTTCCCTCCTAAGGGCGTTGTCGTGGAGGTTAGGTGTTTAGGGCCAAGTGTGGCGTTGTACTCAGTTTCCCTTATTTTCTTTCTTGGTAGCGTAGTCGCGTGTGTTCTGCGTGTTCCGATTATGTTGGGATCGGCATTGTATGAGGGCTTCCTCACCATCGTATATTGTTCGACCGTGTACTTGATTTGCTGATTGCTTTATATATATAACGAGACAAAGCCTATGTCAAGAGATTAATAATGACCATCGAAATGTGACGCTGGGCGTCTTAGTGGTCGACTGAACTAAACAAAGCTGCCAACATAATTTAGGCTGGATGTTAGTGATCGCGTGCGCAATCAGGCCACCATTGCAGTACATTGTTGTCGTTAATTAGCCAATCTACAAGTCTACCACACATCGAAAAATAACTGCGTAGATTATGTTATTGTTTCGTGACACTTCAGCGTAAAAGGTGAAATTGTTGATGTCAATACAGACGAAAGTCCAAAACAGTAATAAATTGTTGTTGCCAGTTTTTGGCACCGTAATAAACGTAATTAAGATGGCCTCGAATGAAAAAACTTTCAACATGAAAAAGTTATGTATAGTTGTAGTGAACACGGAAGTCCTATTCTCATCCTGAACTCAAATGCACCCTGATAAATAGTAAAAAAATAGTAGACAAATTAAAAACTTTCTGAAGTTTTTTATGGTAAACTTTGGCAAATGTTTTGTATTCTTGCATGGAAGTCGTGGCAAAAAAAATCAACACTCCAAAACGTTTTCAGAACTAGAATTTTTGGTGCACCAATTCTGTTTTTATTTGGCACGGCTTCCACTGATGTTATTTCATGCTAAATTTTGCAACCATACAAAACATTTGTCAAAAGTTTACCAAAAAAAATCAGATTTTACTATTTTTTGATTTTATTGTTCATTAGGGAGCATTTGAGCTCGGGAACAGATACTCCACGTCCAAGTGAACAACTTCTATGTTCCGGTCATTGCCATCCAACCTGATCTCGGGGGCAGAAACTGAGCTCGGAGTATTGAGATTCAAGGTTCTGGCGTATTGTTAAGCCGATTAAACCTTCAAGATGACCTCCGATGGAAAAGTTCTCTACATGAAATGTCTTCTTCTTGGAAGGACGGTCAATTTTTATTTATAAACCATCTCAATTCGAGGTCATCTGCAACCTGTGGAGCTAAAACAAGATCAGGCGGAAAAATCCCGTTGGGCAATCTGAGGTCCTATGCCATCCAAGGGCATGTGCAATCTGAGGTCATATACATATCTAAGGACTCAAAATCCGAGGTCTTCAAATCCCAAGCCTCCAGAGCCAAGGTCTCAAAATCCGAGGGAGATGACATGGAATTCTAAACCCGACTATGTGGCTAAACCCGGCCAAGAGCTGAAAATGGACCCGTGAAGTCATCCACATGGCCTCGGATGAAAGAGTGTTCAACACAAAAGTTGTTAGCCTCGTCGAAATGGTTAAATTTGCTTTGGGCATGTCTACATCCGAGGTAGTCTATGGCATGTAGAAACCAAAAACCAAACTGTTGTCTCGGGCATACCTGAATCCGAGTTCGGTTAAGTTTGGAAGATTTTTGACGAGGTTTGGAGTCTTCTTCTTGTACGGGAAGTCCATCCGCCTCTTATATATGTTCTTGGAGGTGACGGTCGATTGAACAACACACAACTGAAACATCAATATACTATTTTTTTTATCTATGTTTTATCTCTCCATCGTTTTAATCTCTCGTTCTTCCTTGTTCCTCCTGCTTGAGAGCTGCGAATACCGAGACTCTAGGGGTGAGCGAATCAACCTAGGGAAGCCCATAGCCGCCGCACTCCCTGACATGGTCCCTCCCGGGTGTGCGGGGTTTCGGGTCTGCGAAAGCATCCGCCGACTGTCCTGCATATCGCACTCCCGGTCGGGTCTTCTTCGACGTGAGCTGCGGTGCATCACCGTCGACGTTCAAGGTACATGGTGATGTGTACGTGCGCGAACACATATAAAAACTTCGTCAGTTTTCGTCAGTTTTCAACATGTGTATTAGTGCCATGCAGTGTGCAACATGGCAACACATCCAAGCAAGCTATTGCCATTGGCCGCTGTACTTCACCCTAAAAATTGGAAGCATTTACAAGCATGTGAGCATCTTTTTGATGTGAATGCAATTATCAAAATATAGGATGATTTACCCCTCAAAAATAGGGGGCTTTAATGGTGGTTCGGTTACACGCAGATTCATGTATCCTACCTTCAATGTAGAGATGTACATATAACTTAGGGTTATGGCAATTGTATCGTCCACCATAGGCTTCTCACTAACATAGAATGGGCCATCTCAGACTGAAAATTCACAGGGGCACGCAGGTGCACGGGCACGCAGGTGCTAAGTCCTGACCGGCCGCTCGATTGCCTCACGATTCGTGAAATAGTTGGATCCCGTACGAGGGCATAGTAAGTTTTAAGTTTCAATCGTTGAAACCTCGATGTTTGAACTGACAATTGCAATTTTCTTGCTCACTCTTACCAAGTTTAATAGATAAACTTCAAGACATCTTTTTGTTGGTCGCAAGCACAAAAATCGTAGTTTTATTTTTCTTCTGTACTAAGTTTTAAGAGTTGAAATTTAATATTTTCAAAATTTCTTAAAACATATTCAAATTTGATCTTATTTGAACGCGAGGACACAACATGACCCTCCTTTTTCAGAATAAGGAGTAGAGAAAATGCCTCGAGCCGAGGCCAGAGTACCAAGCGCTGCAGCGCTGAAGTATGAGCCCTGTGGACTAGCGATTGCCTCTCGAGGAGGCTCATACCGATGGCATACTTCCAGAAAAAGCTCGAACGACTTTCAACAAAAAGGGTACATGTACCCGCTCCTTATCTCAGACAACACATGACTGGTGAGCTGAGCACACCCATGCCATGAGATATACGGCACCATATGGGTCATATGCAACTCGTGTCCATACTAAGCAATTACTCTCACACGAAGGTGCGGCCTAAAGCTTCTTTTTTTTTGAACACAAGGAAGGCGCCATCAAGCGCCACAATTTCATTCAACTCATAGACAATGTACAGCATGAATTACATAGCCCTGAACTTGAAAATTGAGAAGGGACTGCAGAAAAGGGCAAGGTACATTGGCATGAGAGGAACGTGAACAACTAAAGACAGGTTCTACTCTCGAGTTGAGAACCTGATGAGCACGAGCAATTCCATTGGTATTCCTAGAGATGTGATAAACAATATTAAGAGAATGGGAGATTTGAAAGAACTCGCTAATTGGTTGTCTGCACCTCCAGCTGATGTTGGTGTTATTGATATCTCTTGAAGCAGCCATCTTTGCTAATGAAAGATTGTCAGTGAGAAAAGAACCTTGCTGAAGTTGAAGCCTGCAAGAGATTTTAGCAGCAAATAGAAGTGCATAAACTTCAGCAATAAGAGGTGAACAAACATCATGAGTAGAGGCTTGAATCATTATTCTTGAATCAGAATCCTCTTCAGGGAAAAGGATGTGAACACCAATACCAGTAGCCGGATTACCACCATACCCAGGCACATTCTTCTTATGCCAAGAAGCGTCTGAATATATTTTGGTACCTGAAATAGCCAAGTCAGATTTGAGGGTGGAGCCTTGCTGTACTTGTTCTTGCCCTTGAGAGAGTATGGTTGTAGATTGCTTCTCCTTCGATGAAGGCAGCTCCCTATTTAGGTGTTCTTGGGGATCTTGTATATCTTGGACAGAGGCGATGGCTAGAGCAGCTTGGTGAACCTGATGGGGATGTGATTCTTTCCTACAAAAAAGAACATCGTTTCTTGCTTTCCACAAACACCACAAGAAGGTAAATATATTAGGAATAGATGATTGCGGATGGTTCATGCTAATTAGAACCTGAATAATATCAAGAACAGAATTATGATTGAGAGCAAGAATATCAGATCTAATATACCAGGGGTGTCCGAACCAAGAGGCTCTAGCAAAGTTGCAAAGAAAGAAAAGATGCATTTCATCTTCATCTGAATCACATCTAGAGCATGTAGAAGAAATATGAGAGGAAAACCTGCCAGCTCTAAGACCAGTTGGGAGATCATGCCTAAGTAAGCGCCACGCAAAAGTTTTAACCCTTGGAGCCATGAATTTGTGCTTCCAGACCTGTTGCAAAATATCTTTGGTTGATTGGTTCACCTGTCTTGGTTGATTTACCTGCAAATTATGAATTTGTTGTAAACACAACTTATATGTACTCTTAGAATTGCACTTACCAGAAGGAGTGGGCTTCCAACAAAGGATATCCCTACTATCATCAAGAACTACAGGAGTTGCAATAATAGCCGAAGCAGTCGGTTCCTGAAAAAGGTTAGTAATGAACTAAGAATTCCAAAGTTTTTGGCCTGGAAGCCAAAGATCAGAGACCTTAGCCGGGTAAATAAAAGCACTATGCTGGACAATAAGGTGATCATATATGTTCTCCCAAGTGGTACACCAACGTGAGCTCCAAATAGAAATGTTGCCTTGGGTGATCTGATAAAAAGAATGCTCCTTGAGCATCGGCAAGACCTTGAGAATAGAAGTCCAGAAAGCAGATTTCGGAGTATTCGGAGTAGCTCTCCAAATGGAAGAATCAGGAAAATACTTAGCACGGAGAACTTGATAGACTTGGCTTTCTGGATTTTCAGCAAGTCTCCAGGCAGCCGCAAGAAGGAGACCTTGATTCATAGCCAACATGTTTTTGATTCCCAATCCACCTTCTTTTTTAGGAGTACAAATATCTTTCCAAGCCCTAAGACATAAAGCTCTTGCACTAGCTTCCTCTCTAACACCAACCCACCAAAAATTACGAATGATTGCCGTGAGCTTCGCAAGGAATTTTTTTGGAAAGAGGATATTGGACATATAGTAAACAGGTATGGAAGCGAACACCGAATTGATAAGCTCAAGTCTAGCAGCATGGGATAATTTATCAGCTTTGTAAGTGGGAAGCTTATTCTTGAATTTATCATAAACAAAGTTGTAAGCCGAAGCACGGTCCTTTGCAGGAAGGATGAGAGGGTGGCCAAGGTGAGTTGATGTACTATCAATAAGGGTAACTGGGAAAATATTATTAATATGTTGGGCTAGAGACTGGGAGACAGTAGCACTAAAAAGAATAGAAGATTTGTGCCAATTTGGAGTCTGACCTGATTGGGAACAGAAGTGGTTGATGAGATGAGCCATTTGGGTAGCTTCCTGAACTGTGGCATTACCACAAACTAACAAGTCATCAGCAAAAAACATTGAATGAATAGGTGGACAGTTTGGACCAAGAGAAATGCCAGACAGTTGATTTTGTATCATAGCATCATGCAGGCTTAAAGAAAGCTCATTAATAGCAAGAACAAACAGATAAGGCGATAAGGGACAACCTTGTCTTAAACCTCTATTGCTACGAAAATTTGCAAAAGGCTGGCCATTAATAATGACTGAGAACCTTGGGGAAGAGATGCAAGCATACACCAAATTTATGAAATGACCGTGCAACCCCTTTCGCGAAAGAGCCGAAACGATGAAATTCCATTCAAGTCGATCGAAAGCCTTAGCCAAATCAATTTTAAGCAAGAAAGCTTGTTGTTTCCAAGATTTAAGAGCAAACGAATGAGTTATCTCCTGAGCCAAGATGATATTGTTAGATATGCGTCTACCCTCAATGAAAGCTTGTTGAGAATGATCAATATAATCAGGGAGATGAGGTTTGAGTCTATTGGCCAAGGTTTTGGAAATGATTTTGTAAATGACATTACAAAGACTTATAGGCCGATAATCTGAAGGAATTCGAGGAACTAACTTCTTAGGAATAAGAGCAATGTGAGTATCGCTAATGTGCGAAGGCATTATACCTGTTTGGTAAAAGTTCCTTACCATAGTCGTAACATCATCACCAATCCAGCTCCAAGTGGCAATATAGAATTCTACATTGAATCCATCAGGTCCAGGAGAGGCATTTATCTTCATATCCTTGAGAGTATTAAGGATCTCCTCCTTATCTGGTATGCTATACGTGTAGTCATGGCTGTTAGAAATGATCCTGGATGCTAGAAAAGGTCTGCCCACATTCACATTAGGAGAAGCAAAAATATATCTGAAGTAGCTAACAAAAGTATTTGCAATGGCCTGAGGATTGAAGTGAATGTTATCATTCTCATCTTTTATTGAAACTATAGTGTTCTTCTTTCTTCTTTTAAGCACCGCATGATGAAAAAAATTTGTGTTCCTGTCCCCTTTTGTTGCAAAATTCTTCTTAGCCCTTTGTCTATAGAAATCAGTAAGCTTCGACATATTTTGTTCATACCTGACAATGAGTGCTGATTCCAGTTGATGGTCCTGCATGGATAGAGGCTGCATTTGAATACGGTTGATTTGTTCTTCTAGGCTGGAGAGTTCCTGCTGTAAAGGTTTCTTCTTTTTGCACCACACTTTCAGAGCACCTGCAAGATTGTTAGTATGAGCAGAAAAATTTCTGTTTGTACTAGAGGCCCAAGCATTCTTTGCAAAAGATTGAAAATCATTTTCTTTCAGCCACCAATTATCAAATTTGAAAGTTTGCTTAGGTTTTTTGTATTAACCTTCAGTGGTAATAAAGATAGGAGCATGATCGCTAAGAATAATAGGAAGATTCAGAACTTTAGTATGGGGAAACTCATCACACCAATCAGGATTAACTAATCCTCTATCAAGCCTTTCATAAGTAGGATTGGAAGAAAATCTTCTATTTGTCCAAGTATAAGCAGGCCCCGAAAATCCCAAATCAAAAAAACCACAGTTCTTAATCAAAGCACGAAAGGCATGCAAGCGACGATGATTCACATTAACATTACTTTTATCCATATCATACAAAAGCTCGTTAAGGTCTCCCATACATAATACAGGCTTGCCAGGATTATCATACACAAAATTAGAAATTTGATCCCAAATCACATCAGTTTGTCTATGATATGGATCACCATAGATACAAACAAGCCCAAAATCCCTACCCGTAGCAATATGTACAACGTTTGCTAATATAACATAGAAGGAAGCCGTATGCACATGAACTTGAAGCTCATCATTCCACATCAGCCAAAGACCACCAGAGGATCCTCTTGAAGGAACTACAATGCTATCACACATGTCAAAACGATTATTAAGATCTCGAGCTTTAACTTTGGAAGATTTAATTTCAGAAACAAATGTTACCTGAGCTTTTGTGGAGTGAATGAGCTTAGCGAGGTACGTCATTCTTTCATTGCCGAGGCCTCGCCCCATCCCTCGGCAATTCCATGCAATTAGTCTCATGTTGACCGAGGCGCGTTAGGGCCATGCGCCGCTGCCCAGTCATAGTCCATAGACTCTCCCAATTGAACTTCCTCAATATCCATTCTGTTACTACCTCGAACAGTAGTAGGATCATCTTGATCTTGAACTGGAGTTGAGACTCCGGAAAGATTGCCAGGACGATCATCACCCATACCCACCTGGATATGGTGATCAAACACAGCTGCACTAAGAGATGGCGAAGGCGATCGAAGCCTCGAATGGTCATATGAAGCCCGAGGAGAAGTAGAGTGCTGTCCACGGATCCAAACGCGGCGACTCCCCTGTATATTGGCTTGGAAACTTGACGATCCACCTCCAGGAGGGATATCCCAGCGGCTGCCTCTTAATTTTGGCCTGCAACCAAGAACAGATGGAGGCCTCTCTGCAGCATGCACTTCCTGGTCCATTGGGAGGACATCAGAGGAGAGGGAGCTTCTATCTTGAGCATTCTGTCGGGGAAAGCGTTTCTTTGGTGGTGGCGGAGGCGGGCCTAGAATGGAGGAGCATGGACGCTTAGAACTAGGATACAACTGAGGAGAACCATATAATTCAGAAGGATTTGGATTGGATTGGTGGCTATGGTTCTGGACAGAAATAGTAGGTGAATGTTGAGCATTGGAAATCGGCAAGGCAGTAGTCGCAAAGGCCTGAGTGATTTGAGTTGCAGTTATGCCTTGCACACTGGGATTTTCAGGCAACAAAGCTGGAATAGAATGATCATGCTGAGAGGCAGCTGCGGATCCTGTATCCTGTTTGTACCTATCATGTTGCTGTCCTAAGTGTGACCCAAACTTCTGGAGAATATTTGATTCTTCTCTAGGAGTGTAAGGTACCATATCCAAGGTCTGAGAGGGCTGGTATGATTGTCGTTCATGTACTCAAGCGTTCTCTGCATGTTGAGTGTTGATAGTTTGTCCTGAATCTATTTGCTGTTCAAACTGACTGGCCGCCATATTGATGTTTTGAGCCCCTTCAACAGCCACTAGTTGAATCGTGTCAGGATGGTTTCCATTAGATCCCCCCACAACCAGACCACATTGAGTCTGATCTCTGTCGTAAACATCAATTGGTATCTGGCTGCCACCATGGTAAATGTTATGTGACTCCTTTATAGTTGAAGTTTTAGTGTGTGAAGTTGAACCTTTCTGATGGTAGTTTCTGGCTAACTTCTCATTATCTTTTTCGTTGCTGAATTCTGTTGGGCAAGCAACCGAAGTCGAGTTTTTTCCTTTTGACTCCTCGGCAAATAAACGTTGGAATCTAGTAAGTTGAGGATTCTGATGTGAACTGAAAACTGGATTGAAAGAACTTCTATTTGCTGTATCAAACTGAGGAATGAGCTCTAGAGTATTGATCCATTCTCCAAATCTCTTTGATGGAACATCTGTAGTAGAAATTCCTCTTTTTTGCCTGTTTAAGATAATCTGATTCCTGAGAGGACATCCCTGAACATTGTGGAACATAATTCCACAGAAAGTGCAGATTCTCCCAATTTTCTCATAGAACAGATAAGCTAAGCCAGATGATTCATTTGGAAAGTTGACCATAATCCTATCCTTAATTGGACTATTAATCTGCAACCTAGCAGTACCCCACATATACTCTGCTTTAGCATATAACATACCCTGATGAAGTGGATGAAATTCAGATGGCTCTCCCACCTGTTCCAGAATACTTCTAAGCAATTGAATTGATCTGAAACTTCTTGAAACCCCGTAAATCCTGATGGTGACGTATATAGTGTCAAACCGATAGTCCTCCTTTTCTTTTGCCTCATCAGAAGGATCAAGCCACTCCAACAACAGATTATCAGAACCCATAATCCAAGGCTGTCTTGTGATAACAAACATCATAGCTTCTAATGTTCTAAAATGAGCCATGAACATCGACCTTGATACCTGAGATATCCCATGATAATTACTTCTCCAAGCTTTGGCCATTGCCTGTTGCAGAGTTTGCAGATTTAGTACTCTAGCTGGACTCATTCCAGTGGCTGCGAGAATGATGAGCATGTTGAACTTCGCATCTGCTCCAAGCTCCATTGTTTCTTGGGCTGCTTGAACAGAGGCAATTTTTGGATCTTGCAAATTGAGTGCCTGCAAATCCAAAGAAAGCATGGCCTCTATGGGGGCTTGAACCGAAGAGGATCCAGGCGGAGGTAAACTAGGATCTCCATGACCTCGCAGCAGTAGTGGATTGGATTCCGGCCTCGGATTCGTCCGGTCCATGATCAAAGAAGGGGGAATGGCTTCCTCCGACGGATCTAGAGGAATTTGGGGCTCCGGCTGGGAAGGAAACAAAGCATAATGGAGATGGGAAATCAGAGACGGAGGATTGAGGATTGGATGCATGGAAACAAAGATTGAGGGAGAAGGATTTGGATAAATCTAGAAAGAGGAGGAGGAGTCCAGAACGGCATAGAGCCAGGCGCCTAAGCGGCAAGTCGGTCCCGGCCTAAAGCTTCTTTGAGGTGATACATTAGGACAACTGGATTTCAGTGAATTTTCCTCCAGGTATTGGGTTCAGAGGGAAATGAACGCTATGGAAATCATTTAGTTCCGATGGATGTGGGCATGTGGCCACGGACGTTTTTCCGTGTGAAATATCACACCTGAGACTTCTCCCCTTATGAGGTCACGTCACACACCCCTAAAAGAAAATGAGATCATGTCACACCCAGCTTATTCCGACACCTTCTTTTACTTATTCCGACGACGACGCTTGCTAGCATCGTAGCTAGTCGTCCAAGTCATCGACGAATTCCTGCCACTATGTTATATTGTTGGGAAAGTAGTGGCTGTACCCATGTCTGGTGCACCCAGGTTGCACCCCCTTATCCACACCGTTGAGTTGCTATGAGATTCGTGTTGTGGACCAGTCTATTTTGGTCAGATGCCAGGCCATTAGCGTACATCAGTAATTAGCACTGGTGTGCCAGACTAGTTAGGCATAGGTTTTAGGCTAGGTTGATAGGTGCTAGTAGTTGCATGCACTGTTGTTGTCGCCCCGTCAGGCTCAGCTGCACAGGCTCCCACGTTTTTGTTTTGCAGCGTCTGGCGCCGCCCAGGAGAAGCGCGTCTCTCTCGGCTAAAAAGGTGTAGTGGCAGGCATAGGCTAGCGTGGGCGGTGAGCGACCAGCAGTAGGGGACAAGGCTCCCAACCATATGCAGAAATTCTTTAAGGCCTTCGATTGTTTATGTAAGGAGCTATGTGGACTCCCTTATACCCCTCCTTTGAACAGCATTTTTGTGAAACAGAGTACGCTCACAGAAGATCTCACTGTGTAGTAAAAAGTGAAAAGGCCTTTTTTTGACTACGCTCCTATTGCTTCAGACGCACACGCAGCTGAGCGATCTAGCCACCCCTTGTCCGCGCTTCTCCTCTCTCACTACTCACCACTTTCAAAAGATGTGACGCGGCAAATACACAAGGTTAAGGAAAATGTTGCATTCTTACACTATAAGAATATTTTTCAAGCTATGTTAGCTTAAAAGATTATTTTATATTATAAAATGGAGGGAGTAATTTGCGACTATCTATTGGTTATTCGGTTTTTAATACTATATGGATAAATTTAGGCCGACGTTTTGCAAACATAGCACCATAAAAATCAATTATTGTTGGATTAAATGTTGATTTGCGATCTAAATTCATATAAAATCTAACTTCTGACCAAGCAAAGCAGAGATCCGTCGCCACGAGGCTTCCGACTAGTGGAGCGGTACAGATCAGTTTCGACCTAGCTTACCACTACTATATAGTCCCACCCTTTTTCTGGAAAATGCTATATACTTCCTCCATTCCAAAAAACAAGGCGCCCACATTTTTCTAAATTATATTTTGAAAATAAATTCTATAAATAACATATATTTTTGTGACCTCAAAATTATATCATTGAAAAGTTCTTTCGAATATGAATTCAGCGGTATAACTTTTATCACATATAACATCTATTTGGTTGGTCTATTTTTTTCGTCGAAGTGGAATTTGAAAAGCGTCCACACCTTATTCATTGAAAAGGAGCGAGTATACCTCTTTTATGTCATCGTACGGGATTAGATCATTGTTGTAAATCCCCAAAGTTTATAATATATGCGATATAAAATATTGTGTCATTTTATGGTGATTTGACCTTTTTTTTAGTATTGCTTGTTGTATCACTAATATTAAATAAGAAAAGTGGAACACAAATTGACAATTGTTCGTTCATCGCCATATAATTATGCACGGGCTTCTATTTTATCTATATGACATCTGGCTGACCTGCTATACAAATTGGTATCATTTTTCCAGCTATGGAATCTACTGGCGAAGCCAAAGGACAAAAGAAGTGTGGAGCTACTCACCATAAAGGTGCGAGCAAAGTGCACTAAGCTTTGACGATCAGGATATGGGGCACCACCCGCTAGGAGTCACCCCTTGATTCCCGTGTTCTGGCGTCCACCATCATTCTAACATATTCCCGTGCAGAGATAATTTTTTTTGATAAAGGACATTTCATTGAATAGATATATTGAGGTGATAAAATCACATCGAAAGAAAGCCCGGTCTCTGCATAGCTAGATGCACACAGCCAAAAAAGTCCAGTACCCTAAAAGCAAAAAATAATTCGATACAACATGCCCCTGCAGGTGTTCCAGGTACAACATGCATGCCCTTGCAGGTGTTCCAGGTACATAATGCATGCCCCCGCGGGTGCTCCAGGTACAATATGATGAGAATGCACCCGTAGATGTTTCGGGTACAACTGTGGTTGTGCATTGCCAGGAATAGCCCTCACAGTAGCGTGGTATCCCGTCCCAGGTACAACATGTCCCTGCAGATGTTTGAGGTATAACATTGTCTCCGCAAGTATATTCTAGGCACAACATGATGTGAATCCACCCGTAGATGTTCCCGGTACCAATGTGGTTGTGCCGTGTCCAGAACAACCCTCACACTCCAGAACAACCCTCACACTAGCGTGGAAGCCTGTCTTAGGTACAACATGCCCGTGTAGGTGTTCCAGTACAACATTGTCCAAGCAGGTGTTCCGGGCACAACATGCTGAGAATGCACATGTAGATGTTCTGGGTACAAATGTGGTTGCGCTGTGCCCGGAACAACCCTCACAGTAGCATGGCAGCCCGTCCCAGGTACAACACGCCCCTGCAGGTGTTCTAGGTACAACATGCCCCCATGGATGTTCCTGGTAAAACATGACGAGAATGAACCCACAGATGATCGTGGTAGAAATATGGTTGTGCCGTGCCCGAAACAACCCTCAAAGTTTTTAATATCTCCTGATATAAAATATTGTGTCATTTTGTGGTGATTTGATCTTTTTGTTTCTTGGTATTGCTTGTTGTATCACTAATATTAAATAAGAAAAACAGTCAACGCATATTGACAATTGTTTGTTCGTCGTCATACAATTATGCACTGGCTTCTATTTTATCTATATGACATCTGGCTGACCTTCTATAAAAATTGGTATCTTTCTCTCAGCTACGGAATCTACTGGCGAAGCCAAAGGACAAAAGAAGCGTGGACCTAGTCGCCCTAAAGGTGCGAGCAAAGTGCACTAAGCTTTGATGATCAGGATAGGGCGCACCACCGGCTGGGAGTCGCCCCTCGATTCCCGTGTTTTGACGTCCACCACATTTTAATAGATCCCCGTGCAGAGATAAATGAATGTTCACGTCAGAATTCAGCCACCTGTGACGAGACACCGCAAACGATGCTCTATGGCATGGCCGCCCGTCCCAGAGGCAACATGCCTCTACGGCTGTTTCAGGTACAACATGCCCCCGCAGGTGTTCGAGGTACAATATGATGAGAATCCACCAATATATGTTCTTGGTACAACTGGGGATGTGCCGTGTCCGGAACATGCCTCATAGTAGCATGGCAACTCCCCCCCCCCAGGTGCAACATGCCCCTGCAGGTGTTCCAGGTACCATATGACCCCATAGGTGTTCCAGGTACAACATGATTAGAATGCACCAGTAGATATTCCGGATACAAGTGTGGTTGTGTCGTGCCCGGAACAAGCATCACAGTACCATGGCAGTCCGTCCCAGGTACAACATACCCCTATTGGTATTCCAGGTACAACATGCCCCCGCAGGCGTTCCAGGTACAACATGATGAGAATGCACTGGTAGAGGTTCTGGGAACACGTGTGGTTTGTGCCGTGCCCGGAACATCCCTCATAGTAACATGGCAACCCATCCCGGGTACAACATGCCTCTGCTGGTGTTACAGGCACAACATTGCCCCTGCAAGTGTTCCACGTACAACATTGCCCCCGCAAGTGTTCCAGGTACAATATTGCCCTCGCACGTGTTCCAGGTACAACATGATGATAATGCACTAGAAGTTCCGGGTACAAGTGTGGTTGTGTCGTGGCCAGAACATCTCTCATAGTAGTGTGGCAGCCTGTCCAAGGTTCAACATTGCTCCTGCAAGTGTTCTAGGTACAACATGGCCCCACAGGTGTTTCAGGTACACCATGATGATAATGCACCGGTAGATGTTCCAGGTACACCCGTGTGCACTTGTTCCAGGTACATGCCCCTGCACTTGTTCTAGGTACAACATGCCCCCGTAGGTGTTCCAGGTACAACATGATGAGAATGCACCCGTAGATGTTCTGGGTACAAATGTGGTTGAGTCGTACCCGAAACAATCTTCACGGTAGCGCGGTCGCTCGTCCCAGGGGCAACATGCCTCTACAGGTGTTCCAGGTACAACATGCCCCCGCGGGAGTTCGAGGTACCACATGATAAGAGTGCACAAATATATGATCTCGGTACAACCATGGATGTGTCATGTCCGGAAAATGCCTCAAAGTAGCATGGCAACCCGCCCTAGGTGCAACTTGCCCCTGCAAGTGTTCCAGGTACCATATGCCCCCAAGGTGTTCCAGGTACAACATGATGAGAATGCACCAGTAGATATTCCGAATACAAGTGTCGCTGTGTCGTGCCCGGAACATCTCCCATAGTAGTGTGGCAGCCCGTCCCAGGTACAACATGCCTCTATAGGTGTTCCATGTACAACATTGCTCCCGTAAGTGTTCCAGGTACAACACGAACCAGATGTCCCACTCGGGAGAGTCTGACGCGTAGGCCGGGTTGAGGCGCTGCTCCGGCGTGAGCTGCTGCCGCCGGCGTCGCACACCCTTCGCGTATGCCTCCTCGACCGCGGCACTGGGATCCTCTCAGGATCCAAGTGCCAGTCGTGTGGCAGCGTGACGCCGGGGTAGGGGAGGGGGACGTGGTGCTCACGGTGCCACTTCGCCTGGCGCACTGGGATGCCATGCGCTGCCGTGGCCGGCGGGAAGACGGCGGCGGAAGCAAGGGAGCGTGTGCACAGGGGCGGCGGGGGCCTTGCCGTGTTCTTGCCTGAGAAGAACCCCATGGGTGGCTAGGGCTGTCGCCGACGGGGGAGCAGAGAGTGGCTCCATTGGGACGGGGAAAAAGGATGAGGACATCCTCCTGCACTCGGATTAAAAAGGACGCTCTGCCGTCGCTGATGCGTGGGTCCGCGGTCATCTCGCATCACTCGTAAAGACGCAGGTGGTAGTTGGCCGGCCGCCAGGTGGGGCGTGGTGGACACCAAGAGGGCGCATGGCGTGTTCCTTTTGCATCTGTGCCGACACATTTCAGGCCCAAAGTTAGGCTGGAAATGGATTCACACGGACGCGAAATGGACGCCATTTGGGTATGTGTCGGCACATTGGACCGTCACAAGTGTGCGCGACGACTCAAACGAAGGGCAACGGATGAAACGGATCGCCGCATGGGAGTTGCTCTAAGGCATGGATACTGGTTTGAGAAAAAATATTGAACAACAGCGGCATCTATTTGGTTGAACGATGCGGCGCCTTGCTCTATGCCGACGCCCGCCAGCTATGTGGATTCTGCACGAGATGAGGCATCCACGTGACCTTGTTTCATTTCTCTGGATTGCATGCATGCAGGTCATGGAAAGTTAGGTCGGGTCGCCGGCCGAGAATCTATTTTACAGAGCAGCTCCGGACAAAAGGATACGGACGACGGCTGGTGACCAGACTTTTTTTCTCTTGGTAAGACTTGTCGATTTACATTTACCATTGGCGACGCGGTATTCATAGTTTGAGCTTTTGGTGCCATGGTCTTCTTGAAAAACGTTTTAACAGTGTAATGGAGCCGGGGAGCTCCTCTATGTTTTTCACACGCAAAAAAAGCTTGAACAGTGGTGTCGTCGTCATTGTCGGGTGGTGCGGTCGAGGGGTGTCGGGGCACAACCATAGATCGCTCGCCTCACACTCATCTTCGAGGAACAGCTGCCGTTTCTGTCCCATGGACTCACACTTATGTTCCTGGAACAACTCCCATTCCTGTTCCATGTACATCATGCCTGACCAGATGTGAATATTCCTCTCCTCGTCCCTACCTGTTTCGGGTATGCCACACCCATTTTGTCCTGGGTACAGTACTTGGGCAAGATAGTATTTCGAGATCAGGTCGTCATGATGCCAGGAGAAGAGACGCCAGCCTAGCGATCTTTTTTATTCTCGAGTAGGAGTATATCTTTTTTTCTTATACTCCTATAAGTGTAGGAGTATTAATTTTGATAATAAGAGTAGAAGTATATCTTTTAGTATGCGCACGTTTGCTTGCGCTGGAAGAGGAGGATGCCACATCCAATCCTCTTTGGCGTAAACTTGCCAGGGTCAGTACGCCTTTGCCACGCTCAACCCAGAGGCGAGTTACTAGCGTTTCGACAAGGGTTAGATCTTGAAAAAAAAATTGAACTAGGGTAAAATCATGCTAATATTTTATTAATATGTCATTACTGTAAAATAGTCCCAATAAGACATTAGTTCATCATCATCCATGAATATTTTTACTTACTTCACATATAACTTTGTCTAGGGTCAAACTTTGTGATCGAATCAAGTTTATACAAAAAATGTATTAACATCAATAACAAAAAATGATTACAATTAGAATTGAATATATTTTTATATCATATTGATTTGTTAATATGAACTTTCAAATTATTCAATAAGCATAGTCAAACATTTATGAAGTTTCACTTAGGTCAAGACTACTATATGGAGTAAATATAAACAAAGGGAGTAAATTGTCATACATAGGGTGGATTCTTTTTTCATAATGACCCGAATCGTGCCAATATATAAAAGTAATAATTGTAAAAGCATCTCATGGTATAACACACTCAAATACCCAAACATACGCATATAAATACGTACTTGAATACCTGTGTGCCAGTTGTCAAGTGCAAATACTTACCCTATTATCCAATCATATATGTTTATAATTTTGACAGAATTTTGAAATAATAGTTACAAATAAGTACTCCCTCCGTTCCTAAATATAAGTCTTTCTAGAGATTCAAAAAGAGACCACATATGGAGCAAACTGAGTGAATCTATATTCTATACATCCGTATGTAGTTTTTATTGGAATCTCTAGAAAGATTTATATCATGTGGCCCTGGCAGATTATTGATTATGCACCCGATCTATTTTTTTTACAAACATGTGGCCCTCGCAGTGCTCTGTATGTTGTAGTAATGTATCCTCATGTCATGTACTATGCATCATGAACAGGATTCTTGCCAGGCACAGAAAAAGTAGATTCCTGAGTAGTATGCTGCGGCTGGCCGTCACGTAACAAGTATTAATACCCGTGTCAAAATTTAGAGTTCCAACACTTGCGCAGCGATCGCTCATGTGCCAGCTACGTAGAGACTAGGCGGGAATCTAAGTAGGCATGCTCATGCGTTTCGTCTAAAAACATGACAATTTATAGAGAGATACTAAGGTACAAGATCGCCACATGCAAGCACTTCCCCTCCTCCTCCCTCGCCGCCGCCTGAGGCAGTCGTCGGACAATCCCAGGGCATCAAGAAAGGTGGCGGCGGGGCTTCGGTTGCCCTGCTCCTGTGTGAGGAACACCGGATCTGGAGCGGCGGCTTCATTGGCACGGGTGGCTAACAGCCGTGCGGGTGGTGGATCCGGTGTCCCGGCCGCGCGGGCGACGGGATCTGGTGGTCGTTGGCGGCCGGCGGCGGCTTCTATGGCGGTCGGTGTGCACGATCTGGCCCCTCCCTTCCTCCCCTGTTCGGCGTGCGGGCCAGTCTGGTCGGACCGCGCATCCTCTTGGTCGCCGGTTCTGTACAGGAGGTGCTGCTGGTGGCGGAGATCTAGTTCGGGCGAAATCCCTGGCCGGCCATGACCGGCCGCGGCGACGGCGACGGTTGAGGGCGCCGTTTCCCTCTATGGTGGCGTCGGTATGGACTGATCTCCTTACTTCACCTTCCCCTAGGTCTCCCGGGCGGAAGCCCTAAATCTGTTGGGCGGCGGCGGCGCTCAAGGCGTCGTTCCCTTCTTGAAGGCGCCGCTTTGAGAAACTTGGGGTTGGGTTGCGCTTGTGGGAGGTGGGCGGCGGCGGTGATGTGGCCCTTTCCTAGCATGGATTTACGTTCGTTGCTTGGAGATGGGACTCGCGTAGGTGGAGGTCGTCGGCTGGCGTCGTGGTGGCGTCAATGACGGAGGACCTGCCAAGGCTCATGTAGGTGAAGGTCATCGTTTGGCGTCGTGGTGGCGTCGATGGCGGAGGACCTGCCAAGGTTGTCACCTCAATCTGCTCTAAAGATGGACCAGTGGAAGATGATGGCGACGACACATGTGAGTGCGTCAGATCGGTTTGAGCCCCGGACCTGGCAGATGGCTCAGTCGGGGCCTCCGATTTTAGATGTTAGGCTTAGGTGAGATGTATGAGTATGTGGCTCAACTTGCACCCCTTCATCATTTGAATAGAAGTAGCGGCAGATGCTGCCTAGATGGCGGATTCAGGTATATTGTTGTTATACTTTGTAAGGTCTTCGAGAATAGTCAATAAAATAACCGTATGCATCTCCCAAATGCAAAGACCGGGGGTCATACTCCTTTTTGAAAAAAACACGCAAGCACATTTGTTTACATCTAATGATAACATAGTTTTAGATCCGCATACCACGTCCTAGTGTTTGCAAAAGACAAGGTGCCTGAATATAGTAGAGCATTAATGTACACATAACCGGCCGCCATGCCGTCCTCAGAAAGTAAGGAGCTTTCTGAAACAAAATACAGCTTTCTAATACGCCACAATGATATACCATCCAGTTCAGAACCCGCGTTTCTTGCACGATGACCTATTATGACCTTCTCCCTTACATTTGCTACATTTGATAACCCTCTTGTATTGGGATACAGAATCATTATGATGGTCGCCAGAGGTGTTGTCTCTTTTGAATTCTGACAGAATGTTTGGTTGATTGTAAACACTATCAACCTTCTTGCTCTTTTGCTGGAAGAGAGATACATAATCCATCCTTGATTTCATCCTTACAGTTGCTGGCCTACCTTTGGATTTCACTCGCTTTGGCGGATGCAACTGCTCACACGACGTGATGGCAATGAAATTATCTGCATCACCCCGTCCTTCACCCGGATCACTATGGCTTAACTCCTCCAGCAATCGCATATGTCTAGCTTCGGTCCTCAGTTCCTGAAAAACTTTTAGTGTCTTGTCAAGCATGAAAGGGAGGTATCCTTGACCGTTTCAAGAGCGGCAATGTACAGGATATTTTGCCGATATGAAGCATCGTCTGGCTGAGTCGATGCATGAGGCACAGCAAGGTTTGAAGACTGCAATTCCTTTGCCATTTTGGTCCACCTCTTCACGATGTTCTTACTCGGAATTTTTAGTATGTCGTTTCGTATCAGAACCTTCTTGATCGATCATGAATTAGAACATTGATCAGCAACAAAGTTCATAGAAACCTAAATAGGAAGAATTTTTTTTACCAAGGACACTAACCTTGATAGAGTGACAGCACAACATCCCACTATGCTGAAAGTATCCACAATCGCAGTCTATGAAATCACCACCATCTCGGATGGCAACCTTGTACCTCCTCATCTCGTATTCAGGCAAGTAATCCGGTCGGGCACGGGTGACCTCAAATTCCATATTGCTTATGCAATTAGATACAATAAACGAAGCAGCTTGATAAAGCTCCTCTTCAAATTTAATGAACACGCCCTTAGTATATATCTTGGCAGCATCAGCTTCCAAGGGAAACCCTCCGTTGAGTCTTCGACATTTCTGCAAACAAGGATACACACACGGAAAGGAGCTTGATTATACTAGGTTCAACCATCCAACAAATTGTAGGCTCAGCAAATGGTGCAAAAGCTTGTGAGGCATTACACTTTTTGTGTGTTGATTGAACAATCTAAGCTACAGGTTTCATGCATTTCAGGTTTGTATATCTTATGCATATTGATCTAGCGGTATATATATCATCAACTAAATATTCAAACACATCAAAATATTTTAGGTTTGGGCTTCTCACCATCTTTGTCATATGTTGCTGTCTGCCCTCATCCGTTGTGCGTGATTGGAGTAGCTTGTTGTATTGCTTGACAAATAGGTGCATAGGTGATGAACGAGGTATGTACTGTTTCAGCAAGTGGTTTGCGCTCTCGCTGCGTTGAGTACTTGTCATCCCGGCACAGAACACACTGGAGAAATATGGTTTAGCCCACATGGTCCGCTTGCTATATAGATTCTCAAGATAAGGATTATCCTTCAGATTGTACTTATCTATAAGTTCAGCCCACTTTCCCTCAAATTCCGTGACACAAATAATATCATTTATAATTTCGTGGAACTCATGTTTGAATCCACTCTTCTTGCCGTATATAGGGCCAAGCTTCTCCTTTGCACATCTCAATACATGCCACTTGCACCACCTATGATTTGTATTTGGCAATATGTTTTCTATTGCTCCTTCCATCGCCTTGCACTGATCTACACAGGATGAATTTCATGTTAACATGGAAAAGATGCCAAGCATTCATACATTATGGAAATTATCATAGGATTCGTGATATCTTACCAGTCAATATTGTGACTGGATGCTTTCCATTCATCGTGTCGACAAACGTTTTGAAAGCCCACTCGAACCCCTCTGTAGTTTCATGACGCATCAGAACTCCACCAAATATGACAGATTGGTAGTGGTTGTTCACACCAACAAATATACCAAAGGGCATATTGTACAGATTAGTTCGGTAAGTCGTGTCAAAGGTGACAACATCGCCGAAATATGCATAGTCTTCACGGTTCTTTCCAGTGCACCACAATATTGACTGAACGGAGCCTTCTTTGTCAACGTTGACATATACCTGAAGGTTAGGGTCAGCAGTTTTCATTTGATGCAAGAGATCAATAGTCTTATGTATGTCATCATTGATTGATTCTTGTGCAAGCCGTGAGCACAAATACTTCAGGTTCTGCTTACGGTATGGCACGCCTCCTTTTTGACCATGTGTAGCGCAGAGGATGTTGTAAACCTTGCTGAGGCTGATATTGTTCTCTCGGAGATTCCGGATGAAGTCCGTCATCAAAGGATCTATGTGACTATGAGAATTCCATTGACGCGTCTCCTCATGCCCAGCTGATAGCGGGTGGTTGTGCACATTGTCAAACATAGTGACGTACCACCCATGGTCCCTGGTGCGCAGTAGGCGAATCCTCGCTTTGCATCCTGTTCTGCATGATTCGGAATTCTCTTTCTCACTCTTGCCCTGAACATATACACACCCAATGGATATTGTTATAAATCAAAATGATGTCCAACATGATACCAAGTATACGAAATGAATCAGCTAAAAGTCAGTTAAAAAGGGTACGAATAATACTTGGCATTGGCAGACTATCTCATGCATAGTTTTGTACTTCTCCTCATTTATCCTGGTCTTGCCATGCCGGATCCCAAAACCGTTCTCCCATGAAAAAAGATTGTACATCTCATATGCTTCTTTACACGAGTCAAATGTAAAACCATTAACAGGGGCAAATAGATTGTTATTGCTGTTGTCGGTTGCTCTTGCGATGCAGACTTGCAGATAGTTGCTTTTGCTCGGTATAATCCTTTCATCAGGTCCAGACACGCCTCTGAATCTGCATTTTACAGTAGATTCAGTTATGTCGCTATATGTATGTAACAGTAGATGGCCTTGACCAATACAGTGTGGAAGGATGGTTAACTAAATTTCAATTCATCACTTGAATTTTCTTATTATCAGATTCTATGTATGGTTGAATGCTAAGTTGCTAACAGTAGCGTGAGTGTGATGAGGGTGCAGAACTCCTGACGAGGTTTCAATGTCAAAATAATCACAATCAAACATGAATATTGATATGAATCTAAATATAACAGATGCCCAGACAAAACATTTATATACATGGAAACTTCCTGTGTTGATGTCACACCTCACAGCAGTATTGGAAAATTAACCACAACGAATGCATAGTGTTATTTTCATTGTGCGATCCAACATTCTAGGCATCATATTCCAGCCGATTTATGGATAAAAAAATAGTCAAACGGCAGAATGAAACTAGGTGGAACTCCACCAGATGGTTCCGCAAAAAATTCAGCCTAAGTTAGGTGTTCGATGGATATGCAAAGACAACATTCGTACCTCTTCTTCCAACTCCCGACGACGGCCATGGGTTGCTTTGCTGAGATAGCTGGGGTCTGGATGCCCCCGTCCGCTGAGACAACAGGGGTCTGGATGGCTCCGTCGGATCTGGCGCCCACCAAGGGGTGTGGACGCGGGCCCGGAGGGGCGCTCGCGTGCCCGGCCGGAGGAGGGGTGCCTCGATCTGGCGCTGGCCGCGCCGCCTGCGGGTGCGGCGTGCTCGCCGGAGTCGACAGGGGTCGGCGACGGCGGCGGGGCTGCCCCTGCAAGGGAGACGCAGCCCTCGGCTAGGGTTTCGGCGCCGGCGTCGCCCGGGCCGGACCCCTTGCTGGGTCTGTCGGAATGGCCCATATTGCCAGTTTGCGGGCCGGGGGGCCCATTGGCCGCACCCAGTGCGCCAGTGCCAGAAGGGACGCAGGGACGCCTCCTAGTGCTTGGGCCTGGTCGGCCTGGCCCGGTCGCCTCAAGCCCGCAAGGGAAGAGGCCTGGGCCCATCGCGACGGTGGATGCGCGGCCGCCTCCGCCTATTAATAGGTGGTTGTGGCTGCCGAAGGGTGCCCTAGATCTGTCGCTAGGGTTTCCCGCATCCCCCTCGCAGGTGCGGCGACTCGGGCATCGCGCGCGTCGCCTGCGCCGCTCCGCCTCTCCACCCCCTCTCACTTGCTCGTTCGCCACCGCGGTGAGGATGGGCTCCCGTCGCGTGGAGAAGCCACCCATCTCGCCTCCGATTCCGGCGGCGGAGCGGCAACGCGAGCAAGATCTGCGGGTGAAGGCGCTCGCCAAGGTCTCGTCGCCGCCGGCGGGCGAGGCGGGCTGGGGGCCGCCGCCTCCCTGGTGGCTCGCGGAGCAAGAGCGAAAGAAGGAGGAGGAGCGTGAGCGCAAAAAGAAGAAGAAAGAGGAGTACCGACGCCGTGGGCTGGAACAGAAGAAGGAGCTCAAGAGGAAGGAATCCCTCCTTCCTCTGAGCGGCGAGCGGGCTGGGGATCCTCTCGCCAAGAAGCAGAAGCAGAAGGGGGCAGGCTCGGCACTTCCGCTGGCGTCCGGGCCGTCGGCGTCGAAGGGCTCGGCTGACGCCCCGATCCCAGTGGAGGAACTCGATGGGCCAGAGTGCTTCAAATGCGGGAGGGTGGGCCATTACCAGAATATGTGCCATTTCAAGCCTCTATGCGTCGTCTGCCACGAAGAGGGGCACGCATCGGCGCACTGCCCCACGCGCGGTCGGCCTCTGCAGATGCAAATCATTGGCAACGTCATCCCCGGCGAGGGCTTCTTCTGCCTCCCCTTCGTGGAGACGGAGGGCGAGGAGGTCAGGGCCCCGGCGGTGGCGGACGCGGCGCTCATCTCGGCGGCGCCCGACAAGCTGTCAATCTCAATCTTGGAGGCGGAACTCCCTCACCTCTTCGAAGGGGATTGGGATTGGCAGGTGGCGGCCGTCGGGGACGACATGTTCTCCGTCGTCTTCCCCGACAAGGCCATGCTACGAATGGCGACGCGAAGTGGCAAGCTGTACCTCTCCCTCAACGAAATCATGGCAGAGATCAAGGAAGCAGTTCTGGAGACTCCCAAGGCCGAAATCATGCCGGATGTGTGGGTCAAACTCTGGGGAGTGCCACCCAAGCACCGCCGCATGGATCGTCTCATGGCGGGGACCGTGATGATCGGGCGCCCGATGGAAGTGGACAAGGCGTCGTTGGCGGGGCTGGGGCCCGTGAGGATGCGCTTTGCGTGTCGCTCTCCGGCCAAGATCAAGGGATATGTTCAAATCTGGTTCAACAGTGAGGGCTTTACCATCAGGATGGAGGCCGAGGCGGGTGGCAGGCTGGGAGGTGCCCCCCTCCCCCTCCCCCGGCTAGCATGGACAAGGGCCCTGATGACAAGGACAAGGACATGGAGAAGGATAAGGACACGAGCATGGGGGATGACTCCATCGATACTGCGACATGGGATAAGCTGGGCCTCAAGGACAAGACTTCGGAGGCCGTGGCCCCGACTGCGGGGGCCACGAAGGACCTGGAGGAGCGTCAAGTTGGCGTGGGCAGCAACGAAACGGGCTTCAATCAATACGGCTCCAACATGTCCCTCGGCCTCGACCTCGACAAGGGCATCTCGGCTTCGTGCAACTCGGAGGGCCGCTCCATGCTCATCTCCCCGGCTGCAGAGAAAGGCGGGCTTCCCACGCCCGCGCGCGGTCTGGAGAATGGCGGGGTGCGGCTCCATAAGAAGTCGGCGGGCCGCAAGACTCCACCGGTGGCGCCAACGAGTCCCCCCTCGGTGCGGGCGGGCACGCCTATCTTGCACCGGGCGGTGGTGATGGCGTTGGCTTCCCCTGGCGGTGCGGTCGGGGGGCACGGGCCGATGGAACCCCCGCCTTCCTCCGACACTCTCTGGGAGGAGGTGACCAAGGCGGCTCCCATCTCCACGGCCAAGCGCTCCAAGGCGGTGGCGACGACTCCAGTGGCGCAGGAACGGGTTAGCTCCCGGCCAAAGGGCGCCAAGGGCAACCTTCCTGCTCTCCAACGTGCGCAACTCTTGCTGGCCCAGAAGAACATGGAGACCGAAGGTAACCCCCTACCCTGTTTTACGATTTTCGACGATTATTCAGATGAGAGCCTTGGGGGTATTTTAGGGGATAGTGGGGTTGATCTGTTTGATGAGGGAGAGGCCCGAGAGCTCCTGTCTCTCATTCGCTCTAAGGAGATCGCGCAGGCCGCGCTTGCCCAGGCTGCGGTGGCACGCGCTGCGACGGTACCAGAAGAAGCAGGGGCTTCTCTGGTCCCTGTTGCTCGGCCCGATCGGGTGGACTCAGCAGCAGAGGCTGCACTGTCCCCCCCAGCCCGTGGTCCTGTTAAGACATGGCGAGTGGCCAAGGCGGTTACCGCCCGTGGTATCCGCCTCCGCAATCGCATAATCTAAATGTGTTTCTTCTTCTGGAACATCCGAGGCTACGGCCACGTTGGGAGGCGGACCCAGCTAAACGAGTTCATTCGCGGCGAAAACATCGATGTAGTTGGTTTGCAAGAAACCATCAAGGCGGATTTCTCTCACCGAGACCTGCTCGCCATCGACCCGCTCGAACGCTTCGTGTGGCACTGGGTGCCAGCGATAGGCCACTCTGGGGGTATGCTACTTGGCATCAGCCATGTTTGCTGCGAGGTGGTGGCTTGGGACGCCGGCCGATTTTTTGTGTCGGCTCACGTCCACCACCGTGCGTCTCTCCGCGAGTGGGAGATTATAGTGGTCTACGGCCCGGTAGATCATTCACACTCGCATGAGTTCCTGGGGGAACTTCAGGAAAAGGTTGCGGCCTTGGGTGTCCGCAACCTACCCCTCATCGTGGGTGGGGATTTTAACCTAATCCGTTCGGGAGCGGATAAGAACAACGGGATTATTAACTGGACAAGGGTGTCCATGTTCAATAATGCGATTGCTTCAATGGCCCTTAGGGAAGTGGCCCGAGTGGGTGCACACTATACCTGGACAAACAAGCAACTCACTCCGGTTCGGTCAGTGCTGGACCGTGTTTTTATGTCCACAGAGTGGGAGATGCTCTTTCCCATGTGCTCACTCCACACTGAAACGAGGATCGGGTCGGATCACGTCCCTCTTATCCTCTCCTCGGGGGAGGACCGGTTAAAACGAAGCCCACGGTTTTTCTTTGAAACTGCATGGTTTGAAAACCCGGAATTTGAACAAATCTTCCTCTCCAAATGGGAGTCCTGTGTGGCCCGGATCCGGCACGCGAGAGGGCCCATGGATTTCTGGATTTCCGCAGGGGCGGGGTTGCGCGCGGCTCTCAAAGGTTGGGGGGCCAACCAGGGCCGTGCGGATAAGCTGCCCCGAGCACGTTTGGTGACGGACCTCGCCCGTATGGACGCGGCTGCGGACGTACAGGTCTTCTCGGAGCAAGACTGGGCCGAGCGGTACGCTGTTGAGGCCCAGGTTGAGGCCCTCCTTCGTGCAGAGGAGGAGTACTGGCGAAGGAGGGGTGGAATAAAGTGGACGCTCAAAGGGGACGCAAACACAAAATACTTCCACGCCTATGCCAACGGTCGGCGACGTAAGTGCGCCATTCTGAGGTTGCAATCGGAGCAGGGGCTCCTATTGCGCCAACAGGATATAGTCCGTCACATTTACGACTTCTACATCGAGTTGCTGGGCTCCAGGGAGGAGTCCAGGGCTCGCCTACGGGCGGATATCTGGGATCCCGCTCTGCGGGTCTCGGATGAAGAGAATGAAGGCTTGGGCCTTGCCTTCCTCCCTCAGGAGATCGACCAGGCGACCCTTGGGATGAAAACTGACACGGCCCCGGGCCCGGATGGGTGGCCGGTGGCGATGTTCAATTTTTTTTGGCAAGTCCTCAAGGGCCCTATTTTTGAGGTGTGTAATGGGTTTATGCGTGGCACTGTAGACATCTCGCGTCTTAACTTTGGGGTTCTTTCGCTCATCCCCAAAGTTCCGGGCGCGGACAACATTAGACTTTTTCGCCCCATAGCGCTTATCAACGTCCCGTTCAAAATATGCTCCAAGGCTTGTTCTACGCGCTTGTCTCCAGTGGCTCATCGTATTATCAGTAGGAACCAAACGGCTTTTATTCGTGGTCGCAACATCTTGGAGGGCCCGTTGGCCCTCCAAGAGATCGTTCACTCGCTCAAACGTAGCCGCCATCCGGCAATCCTTCTGAAATTAGATTTTGAGAAGGTGTACGACCGAGTGAATTGGGAGTTTCTCCGACAAATCCTGCTGGATCGAGGATTTTCGGCAGTTTGGGTTCACCGTATGATGCAATTGGTCTCGGGAGGCCAAACGGCGATAGCGGTGAACGGAGAAGTAGGGAACTTCTTCCGCAACAAGCGTGGGCTGCGTCAAGGGGACCCAGTCTCACCGTTGCTTTTTAACTTTGTGGCAGACGCCTTGGGCGCCATGCTAGACAAAGCTCGCGTTGCTGGCCACATCAGGGGAGTGGTCGGCAATCTGATCCCTGGAGGGGTGTCGCACCTTCAGTATGCGGATGACACCCTACTCCTTTTTGAGCTGGACACACACAGCATAGCAACGGTTAAGGCCATCTTGCTGTGTTTTGAACTTATGTCCGGACTAAAAATTAACTTCCACAAGTGTGAAGTGGTGTCCATAGGGATGGGCGCGGCCGAAAGTGAACGGGTGGCCAACTTGCTAAATTGCAAGCTTGGAAAGTTCCCGTTTACCTACCTTGGCCTCCCGATCGCAGAGAAGAAATGCTCGATTGCCGACTGGGAACCTCTCAACACTAAGGTGGCGGACCGTGTATGTCCATGGAGAGGTCGATTTATGTCATCAGGGGCACGACTAATCCTTACTAACTCTAGCCTCTCGTCCCTACCCATGTTTGCCATGGGTCTGTTCTTGTTGGCTGATGGGGTCCATAAGAAAATGGACACTCCCCGGGCACGTTTCTTTTGGGAAGGTGCGGGCCCTAAACGGAAGTACCACATGGTTAAGTGGCAAGCCGTATGTAGACCAAAAGCCCAGGGGGGCCTCGGGGTCATCAACTCTAAGCTGATGAACATTGCTCTTATGTGCAAATGGATCTGGAAGCTGTCCCAGGGAGGGAACGGCCTCTGGATTGACCTCCTCCGTGCCAAGTACTTCCCGCATGGGAATTTCTTTGAGGCATCTCCTCTCGGGTCACCTTTCTGGACCTCCATCCAATCCATCAAACCATACTTCTCCAGGGGAGCGAGGTTTAAGGTTAACAACGGCCGCTCCATCCAGTTTTGGCACGACGTTTGGATTGGCCAGCAACCCCTTTGGTCTGAGTTCCCCCATCTCTACTCCATCGCGGTTGAGCCCAATCAACTGGTGGCGTCGGCCCTCAGTGCCACCCCGCCCCCCATATACTTCAGAAGGGAGCTCGTGGGACCGGAGCGGGCCGAGTGGGATCACTTGCGGGATATGACTGCGAACGTACGCTTATCGGACTCCGTAGACGAGGTCTCTTGGAGACTCTCGGGCTCTGGCAAGTTCACTGTCAAGTCATTGTATAGAGAGCTGTGCCGCGGGCATGCCCCTATGGCAGCCACGGGGCTTTGGAAGGCGCGAATCCCGCTAAAAATTAAGGTCTTTCTTTGGCAATTATGCCAGGATCGCCTCCCTACCTCTATCAATATAGCTAAGCGCAATGGCCCTGCTTCCGGACCGTGCGCTTTGTGTCATAATGCGGAAGATGCTGACCACGCGTTCTTTCGCTGCCCTTTGGCGCGGTTTGCTTGGAGTGTGGTCAGGGAGGCCGCTGGGGTGGATTGGGATCCACGCTCACGCTCTGAGCTTGTGTCTTACTTATCTTCGATCCCGGGCTCTTTGCGCCGGATAATGTGGACGTGTGCTGCGGCCTTGCTATGGGCCTTATGGCATATTCGTAACAAGTTTTCTATTGAGGGAGCGTTTCCCTCTCACCCCGCTGATGTTATCTTCAAATGCATCTTATTCTTGCAGCAGTGGGCGCCGTTGGGAAGACAACAGGATGCTGATCACCACCGACAAGCTATCGCACGGCTCCGCACCGTCTACTCGGCGACCCGAGCCTCGTCGCCTCCTCCGTCTGCTGCCTTATAGGGATAGGCGGCCCTTTTGGTCCTGCTTCTTATGAGCCTGCGTGCTCGTTATTCTGGCTAGCTATGCCATGTAACGCACTTATCACCGCTCTCGCCTTTTGGCTCTTTCTCCGAAACTTGGCTGTCTAGCTTCGGTTCCGTTTAGTTGGTCTTGTTCCTTGTTTGCACGCTGCCTATTGTTGAGGGCTTTATTAATTTAAAGCCGGACGTCTCTGACGTCTATGTTCTAAAAAAAGACAGCTCGGGTCTGGATGGCTCTGTCCGCTCTGCCTGTTGAGATAGTTGGGGTCTGAATGGCTCCATCGGCTGAGACCGCCGGGATCTGGATGGCTCCGTCCGGATTACAACCGCCGGCGGAATCTGATACAACGGTGGTGGCGGCACAACTCCTGGAAAGGGAAAAATGACAAATTTGTCAGGCACCACCACGTTTAGGCTTGGAATAAAACCGAAATTCGTCTCCCTAAAGATGAATCGGCCATGGATCGAGCTGACTGCATACCTTGATGCTGGCACATGTGTACCATTTTCCTCTCCACCTGGCCAAACTACAAGCTCGAACAGATCGGTATATCGAGCGCCAGGGATCTGGTCGCCGTGCGGCTCTGCTACGGGCTCGATGCAGAAATCATCTGCTCCCCATCCATCATCGCTAGGGAAGCAAGGTAGCTGGGCTCGACTTCCATGGATTCTGCTCACATGGAAGACTAAGAAGAGAGAGAGGGGACGGGGTGAGATGTGTGAAGGGAGCACTCACTGACGGCCTGGATATTGGGTGCACACAATTGAACGGGCTGGTTTGGCATCGCTGCTTTTGATGGACAGGGCCGACAGCTAGCAATACATGTAAGGTCACATCAGTCTGACCGCGACGGTGAACAGTGAGCTATTTCGGCCCAGAACAATTTGAATCGGTCGTCTTTCCCGCGCGGGATTACTGTTCACGTACAGGATTAATTGTTCACTCGTTTCACTGTGTTGGACGATCTCGAGGTGAGGAAACACTCACAGACGGCTTGGATATTGGGTGCACTGTGGGTACAGCCATCTTGGGTATAGAAAAACCACACTTTATATTGTTTTCACTACTACAACAACACATTTATAGACATTTTTTTACCAAAGTGATTTTTTTGCATGAAAATTGAGCTTTATTTATGTACGAATAGTTGTGCCATCAAGCTAATCAAAGTATTTGGAGGCTCCTGCAACCACAAGTCGGTTCAGAGTTTCACCCTCGACATATAAGCCAACGATCTGTAGTCCTATTCTGTAAACGACCAATATGTATACATAAAAGCTCTCTCTCCTTCATCACCTCCTTTATCTCATTCACCACATGGCCTAAGTACGACTGATTCTTATCCCGGTCATTTAGCATATTAACCAACTTGGCACAATCCAATTGTATGACCAATGGCAACGATGTATGCTCTAGGGCCATTTTGATTCCTTCTCTCGCGGCTATACATTCTGCTTCTAGCACATCCATGCAATAAGGTACTCTCTCCGTTTCTAAATATTTATCTTTTTGCAGATTTCAAATGAAGTATCACATACGGATGTATATAGACATATTTTAGAGTGTAGATTCCCTCATTTTGCTTCGTATGTAGTCACTTGTTGAAATCTCTAGAAAGACAAATATTTAGGAACAGAGGGGGTATATACGAACATGCTGAAGCAATATGACTTCCCTTACTGTCCTTACTGTCCCTTACCACCATCGATGCGCCTGCCATATTATCACATGTGTTGAAGGACCCATCCAGTGAGACGGTGAACCAGCCCACCGGCAGAGGAGGCCATGGAACTGGCTCCTCAACACGGGACCCTTTTCTCTCCAATGTGCCATCAATCTCAACAGTTCTTTTCCCTTTTAACAATTCATAACCGGACTCACTTCTAATCTGCTCCAAGGACAACATATAACTTTGTAAAAATACCTTGGTCGCCTCAACTGGAGATGGTTCTTTGTCATGCAACACATCGTTGCGCAACTGCCAATTCCGGCATACAATCATAATCACCCTCGCCCTCTCCTTTTCAGACAAAGTTACGAGCAAATCAAACAGCCACTCCCCTCCGGTGTTTACTATTGCTTCTTTTACTGGAATAGACCACACCTCCCCCATAGCATCCCAAATTGCGCCAGCCACTGGATAAGCTACCACTGCATGGAAGCTATCCTCGGCCACCCGTCCACACCTCCTACATTGGTCACTGACCTCAAGATGTCTTGCATTTTTAACTTCGCGCGTTGGTAATCCTTCCTGTAACAATTTTCAAGCACAAATCTTCATCTTCTGCGGCACATCAATTTTCCGAAACATAAGCCAAACCAGCTGGTCCCCATCAGGTCTCGTACTTGTAGCCAAAGTGATATTTAAGTTTTTTGATAAAGGATAATAAATTTGTACCAATACGATACCAATTACACTCGGGCTATGCGGCAATACAATATCAAGACCAAGTCGAGATAGTGAGGATGGACATAATAATAAATAAATAAATACTAGAAAATGAAAAATAATGAAAGCCGAGGCGCCCAACGACACACAACAAATAAACATCACTACCATCCACCGTCTTTTTTTGCGAAAACGGTCAGATCTATTATAAATATTCAACGGAAGTACAAAGCACCTCAAACATAACAAAAATTACATCGAGGTCCACGGACCACTGAACGACCATTGCCGCCGCCAGAACGAGCCGCTAACGTGTCGTTGTCGTCGCTTCCATATCGGAGCCGGCCTGACCTTGTCGACGACAGTCGGAAAGTCTTCATACACGTGCCCCTAAGGACTAGTGCCCCGGAGCCACAGTCGTCGCTGTTGAATCCTTGGATTGATCTAAAGAATCTGACACCAAAAATCACCGTTGCATATGCATAGCGAGAAACCCTAACCTCGCCGCCCAAGAAGCTAGCAGGAATCTACGTCAGAGCTCTATCTAATACGTTCTAACGGACAAACTTGAGGAGGATCGAAGGCCGGAAGACTGACTCGAATAAGCAGCGTCATTATCCATCCAAACGCCACCCCAACGAGGACTAATACCATACCTATCTACTAGAGGGAGCCACGACACCAGCATTCTCCTCCTCCGCCACCAGCCAGCAGAGCAGCAGGCGGAGGGGAGACAAAACCACGGGCTCGCCACAGAGATCGGGGGGAGGAAAGCTTTCCCAAGTAACTTTCAGCCAGAGAAGAAGATAGTAACGGCTGCCATGTATACTTTGAGATTGTACTAGTATAGTCTGGTAGTAGAGGAGTTTGTATTGTCTTACTTTGGAAACAATTGTCCGCCACCATCTACCGTCTTTGACCCCACACAAACTATGAGAAGGTTCTCTTAAAGTAACACCCCTAGGAATGAAACGAAGCACCAATGTCGTGCCACTAGGTCCAATCACTGAAGGTCATATATTGAGTTTTCACCCCAAGGGCACATATAGCAATCAAAGCAATACCTTCAACAAACACATGGCGCGTAAGCACTACCATCAAAGGTCAGACCTTAGGGCATCTCCAGCCGCGCCCCAAGAAGGCCTCCCCAGGCGATTCTTTCGCGCCGGCGCCGAAAAAACAGCCCAGTCGCGCCCCAGGAGACCGATTTTCGCCGGCTGGGCGGAAAACAGCGCCGGCGGACCCAGCCCGAACCCGGCGCGCTGGGGGGCGCCCGGGGGCGCCGGGGCGAGTTGTTTTGGCGCGAAGAAGCCGCGGGCCAGCCGCGTCAGCGACTCGGCGCCTCCTTGGTTCCCGCGGGGAATCAATGGCAAGGCTGCCGCCGGTCAGCCTTGCCATTAGCCTTGCCATTGATTCCTTCACGGGCGGCACTTCACGGGACGGCGCCGACGCCTCCCCTCCCTCGCACGCGTACACACGGGCGCGGCCCGGCTATAAAAGCCGGCGGCCTCCACTCCACTCTCCTGTACCCACACCAGCCCCGCCCGCCCCCTCGCCGCCGTCCAGCCCCTCCCTCTCCCTGCCTCTCCCGAGCGCCGTCGCCATGGCAGAACGTTTCCCCGGAGACGAGGCGACGGCCAATGGCTTCGGCCGCCGTTCGCTCCGCGTTCTGGAGTCCTGGCTCCTGTTCCAGGCGAACATCCCGGCGCCGCCGGACATGCGCGCCGGGCCATCGGGGTGGAGGCTTAGCGCCGGGGGAGTGCCCATTGCCCCCTTGCCCGACGCCGCGGCGAAGCCGGAGTACTTCGCCGAGGAGGTCGAGATCGCGCGCGCGTCCCTCACCGACGCCCAACGCTCCCTCCCCCAGTACGCCGCCGACAACCACGCGGCCTGGGCGGCGTACTTCGAGCGCCGCCAGCACCAGCGTTTGGCGTCCACCAACGGCGCGCCTCCTCCTCGTCGGCTCCTCCGCGCTTCGTCAAGCCAAAGACGGAGCCGGGGCTGGCGCCGGTGAAGGCGGAGTTCGTCGACGACGACGCGGCCCTAGAATGGGCGCGCCAGGACTCCATTGCGATGGAGAAGGCGCGCCGGGAGAAGGCGAAGGAGCGCCAATGCGCCGCCCTGCGCCGCTTCGAGGAGCGCCGACGCGGTCGCGACGAAGACGGAGTCGTCGTCCTATGCGACAGCGACGACGACGACGACGCGCCGCCGCCAGTCCACCATGGCGACGTCGGGTCCAGCCGGGGCGTCCGCGTCAAGGAGGAGAAGGCCGACGAGGACGATGGCGGCGACGACTTCAGCCCCTTTCTTTTTTAAATTAGCTTATTGTAATGAAAATGGGCGAATTTGGCCGAAATTTGCCATGTTTAGCCGAAATTTAACTACTCTTTTATCATAACTTCGCCGAACGACCCTTTTTTTTTAAACAATCGTCTGGGGGCGGCCCTGGGGGCCGACGGCTGGGCGACGACTTGCCCCCAGGGCCTTTCTTTGGGCCGGCTCACCCCCAGGCGGCGTTTTTAGACGCCCCTGGGGGGCCAACGGCTGGAGATGCCCTTAGAGTTTCACCAAGGAGTTCGAGTGCCGGAGTATACTAAAATTTAGATGACCATCCATTTGAATGTATTATTGGACTAGAAACCAACAAAAGAATGGCGTGTAGCAAGTCCCCGCCACTCAGATAATTTGCTCTCACAATGAACAATCTTTCTACTAGAGTAACAAGATTACTACACCTATATTGTACCTCTCTTATCTGCAAATCTTCTCGTCGCATGAGATCATCACAATGCCGCCTTTCGTCCCTAGCATGCTAATCACCAATTTAGTTCATCATTTGGGTTGCAGTTGGGGGAAGATGGAATTTGCAGATGCCTTCTCCTCTGGTATACTTCTTCAGGCAATCTATGTAGCACATGACGGCTTGGCAATTGCCGGAGTAGATCACCTTGAGCAGTCACATTGTGAAGTATACTGCGCCGCCAAGATTGTGTGCGTATATCTTTATTACCTACTACTAAAGCGGCTATCGCTTCTGGTCGTCCGTCCCTAAAATTAAAATTACCCACCAATGCCACCCGTAAGTGGAAAAACGATTTGATTTTTCAGACCAAAAATCGATGCCTCTTTCGTTGTCTTATAGGGGCGCAACGAGTAGAGACTACAGAATGACTAGCAGCATAGTGGTTGGCCGATCACTCTCCTAGCAGCGAGACCAGGGTTTGATCCCCGACTTTCTCAATTTTTATCTTTCTTTTCTCACGCACGTCCTATTCATCATGTATGCGTTCATGGGCCGGCCCATGTGTGGGGCTTCACTCCCCTGTTTTTTTTCATTTTACTTTTTTTTCTTTTCTTTTCTCATTCTGTTTTCTTTCTTCTTTAAATTAATTCCGGATTTTAATATTCTAAAAGTTTTGAGTTTTCAAAATAAAGTTTGATAAAAACATAAAATATATGTGAATTCAAAAATGTTTAGAAAATCTTAAAAAATTTGCAGATTCAAAAAATGTTGGTGGTTTGCAAAACTGTTCGCAAAATTATAAAAAAAATCACAATTTGTAAAATATGGTCGGGAAATAAAATCATGTTCATGATTTTGAGAAAATGATCGTGTATTCAAAACATATTCGGGAATCTGAAAAACAATGTCCATAAAATTTTAGAAAATGTTCACAATAATAATAATAAATATTTGTTTTTTTAGTTTTGTTCCCCAATTTAAAAAAAGTTCATAGATTCAAAAAATGTTAATGAATATGAAACCGGTTCATACATTCAAAAAAATTATAAAACAAGAATAATGTTCATGATTTTTTGAGAAAAACAAAAATTTCAAAAAAAATGTTTGTCGATTCAAAAAACTATTCACTGATTCAAAAGTATTTTATGTCTAGGATTTGATTAGCTTTTCGAAAGTCTTTATATGTCTTGGCGTTGGGAGTAGTTTGTGATCAATGAGATTTTTTTAAAAAGTTTTAAACATTCCCTTGTGCAACATAGTGACAAGTGTGGCATGCACTGACAAACTCATAGCCTTGGGATTTACCACGTCGAGTGCATTGTGATCACGTGAACATCACGACCATCATCACCTAGGGTGAGAAAAGAAATGGCAACATGGTGAACCACTATGTTAAAATAGTGTACACTCATATATCGGGATATTGAGTCATACTTATTTGGTTAGCCATAATTTTTTTGTCTCCCGTTGCAACGCACGGGCATATTTGCTAGTAAAGATGAAGATATGCAAGCCATGATCAATCACACAAGATTAAATTCACGTAAAAAAATTACATTAGATGAATAAAAAGAACCTTAGCACCAAAAGGACAACAAAGTTTTATTGCTAGTCGCCATAGATTGTCTCTCGTAGTCTGGGTTGGCAGTGAGAAATCGACCATGTTTGATCGCTTTTTTGCCTGCTCAGTGGGTTGGCTTGGAAGGGCTTTATAATGGCATGCCTTGCTATTTCTGGAATCACGTAACTAGGTGACATTTATATCCGGGTTAATATTTGGAAGGGATATGGACCAGTGGAATCCCTTTAATTGCATCATCGGTATTTTCGGGAGTAATTTTTATATCTATGGTTTGCTTTAATTTCTAAAATTGTGCATCATGTTGTAATGCAAAAGCTAATCCTTTTTTCTTTTTATTTATATATACTAGGTTCAAAGTGAGGTCATGCTCTTAAAGAGTTAGTAACTTTTGATCGCGGTCAAACTAGGAATTATGACATCTACTAGTACTCCCTTCTTTCCGGTTTAGGCTCAAATCTCAAATCTCATCAACCAAGGCATTTTATGAGTGGAGGAATGTATCTCGTACTTTACAAAACTACCCCAATTAAGCTCATGCATTAATTTGAATTAATTGCAGTAAATGCATGTATACTTTGAGATGAGTAGGAACATTACATGCATTGCTGTGTTCCTCTTTAATTCTTGCATGCAAAGATTTAATGTGCATTGGAAATTAAAAATGAGATGGAGATGAGCCCTCTAAATTGGAAAAACAAAAAAGTTGAAATAAGCCTTATAAACCGAAAAGGAGGGAGTACATAACATTTCCTTTTCCATTTATATTAAATTTCAAGAATAATAACATGCATATATCTCTTCTCATCACTGGTCAGCATCCAGCCCCTGTCGCTACATCAAGGTCACATGCTACTTGGGAAGGTGCAGGTGTAGATGCACCGGCAACCCTGGGCGGCGCAACCACCAACTCCGCCCTTGAACTGGCGCGCACAGTCCGCCTTGCACTTGGCCGCCTCGCACTTGGTACCCGTGGGGATTACGGCCGAGCAAGTGTCTTGGAAGTACTGGGGCCCAACTGCCTTGCCCGCCATGCCGCATGCATTACGCATTTTTCAATTAAGCTCGTTAACCTAAACTGGAAATTTTCCTGCAGGTACTTGCAATATTGTATCAATATCCACGGAAGCATCGTAAGTTCGTAACATCTTTGTACCTGATGATGATGCGACGAGGACCATGGCTAGGAGCAGTACCATATAGATGGTCTTCATATTTGGCGTCGGTTGATAGATTTCCCTCGTACTGCTGGGATGGGCAGTGCTTGGTTGTTCTCTTGGTTCGCGATGGTCTTCCTCTGTTGTTAGGCTGGTGGATCGAGTCAGGACGGTTTTATATTGGTGATGCGCTTGTTACTTTTGGAAATATAAAGAGGCAAGGAATAAATGCATTGATGATCAGATATATGGATATAGATGGGACCATATTATCTACACGTTTTTTATTTCTGGAATTCTGGAGTGATATGCGGGTGTGTCAAAAAGCTTTTTTTTTAAAGCTAAAACGCCCTCCGGCTCTTTATTCATTAGGCGCTAGCATGTCTGACTGCAAACAATCAGTCAGCCACCCAGGGATTATATCATACACATGCATAAAAACACTCAAATTTAACAAATGCCTAGCTACACGGTGAGCCGCCATATTAGTCTGACGACCCAAAAAGCGTAGCATGAATCCCTGAAACCAAGTAGACATCTCCTTCATCTCCACAATGAGATGATAACACGTGGATCTCTGAGGTGCATCCCAGAGTCGTTGAATCTCCTGACAGTCCGTCTCCATCAATACATGCTGGACACCCATATCTTGTGCCATGATGATCGCGTCCCTGCATGCAAGCAGCTCAATGGACCACGGGTCCGTAACCCCGTCATACCTTGAGCCTCCAGCTCTAATGAAAGCACCATGATGATCTCAAGCAATATAGCCCGCTCCTCCCCTCACAAGACCCATATCCGTTGCTCCATCCGTATTGATCTTAATCCACCCCTCCTCTGGTGGCATCCACCTCGGTCTGGTAGTGGTTGGAGTCTTCTTCCTCCCCGGGATCTCAAGTGCCCGAACAATCTCCTCAATAATCACCATAGATTTCAGAGGTTAATAAACCACATCACCATGTGTGTAATTGTTTCTTGAGTGCCATACTGCCCACATCACATAAATCATAATAGCCGCCTCCTCCTTCTTATATAGTCGCTGATCTAGGAGATCTCGAGACCATGACAGTGGGTGTAGATGTGGTCTATCAATACCAAAGAAACGTTGTGCTGCCTCCCAAAACCGCATGGCATGCTCACATTCCATCAGCGAGTGAAACAGGTTCTCATTGTCATTGCCACACATCGGACAGTTTGGTAGTTGCTTAATATGCCTTCTTTGAAGCTCGCCATACGAGGGCAAAAAGTTTTTTAGCACACGCCACCAAAACACCTGTATCTTTGGAAGCATGTTAATCTTCCACAGCGCCTTCCAGATGCTTGAGTCACCCGTAGATGAGCCAACATTCAGCTGTGTCTGTAACTTCGTTTGCATTGCATGTCTATATGCAGACCTGACCGTGAAGAGGCCGGATTTCTCTCTTGCCCATGCCCATACGTCCGCGCCTCCCACACGCGGTCTCTCCATGGCTAAGATAGCTTCGGCGTCAGGGGGAAAATATGCTACGCACAAGATCCGTGTCCCACTGGTTCATACCTGGGTCAAGCAAATCTGAAACAAACTGGATTGAGTTTGGCTTGAGAGAACCCATCGGTTTCATTGATCTGGTGCCTTCTATCCATTGATCGTGCCATACCTCCGTTGTCTCTCCATTGCCAACTCGCCATATGAGTCTTGTCTTCAACATATCTCTTCCTTGGATTATTGCTTTCCAAGTCTTAGAAGCACTTGCTGGGCAGCCCGCCGTCAAAAACCCCTCATTAGGGAAGTACCGTGCTTTAAGCACTCTTGCACAAAGACTATTTGGATTATCAAGTAGCCTCCAAGCTTGCTTGGCTAACAATGCATCATTAAAAATTTCCAAGTCTCGGAACCCCAAACCGCCTTGTGACTTCGCAATGCACATCTTATCCCAAGATTGCCAATGCATTCCTTTTCTGTCCAGTGATCCAGCCCACCAAAATTTTGACATGTTTGTCGTCACTTTCTTGCATAAACCTTTTGTGAGTTTGAAACAACTCATAGAGTAGGCCGGTAAAACTTGAACCACTGACTTCACAAAAACTTCTCTAGCTGCACATGACATCTTCCTTTCACACCATCCCTGCATCCTTGACCTTGCTCTTTCATTAATGTGATCAAAGCTCTGCTCTGTTATTCTACCCGCAGCTGTCGGAAGGCCAAGATACTTCTCTGACATTGCTTCTCTCTGTATTTGCAATGCCGCTTTGACTCCCATCTTAATAGAGGCGCCACTATTAGGGCTAAAAAATACCAAACTTTTCTACTTGTTTGCACACTGTCCGGAGCCGATGCTGTACTGGTACAATATCTCATTCAGTCTTATGGCGCTCCTAGAATCAGCCTTCATAAAAATTAAGCAGTCATCAGCAAATAAAAGATGGGATATCCAAGGAGCAGAATTGCTAACTCGGGTCCCCCTATCTATCCAACCACCATCATAGCTTTGCAGCATACACGAGAGACCCTCTCCACACAACAGAAAGAGATACGGTGAGATCGGGTCCCCCTGTCGAAAACCTCTCGACGGTGAAAACACCGGCAACAGCTCCCCATTGACCTTCACCTGGAAGCTTACTGTTGTCACACATGACATGACAAGGGAGATCCAACGATCATGAAAACCAAGTTGTCGCATTATCCCTTCCAAGTTCTCCCATTCAACTCGATCATACGCTTTGATCATATCAATCTTAACTGCACACCAACCTTGCTTGCCTCTTTTTCTTCTCATCGAATGTATACATTCATACGCCACTAGGACGTTGTCGGTAATCAACCGCCCTGGGATAAAAACGCTCTGTTCCTCTGCAATAATCTCATCAAGAATCTCCCTCAACCGGTTAGCGAGAACTTTAGAGCGGATTTTGTAGATAATATTGCACAATGAGATTGGCCTATATTGTGTAATATTTTGCGGGTTTTTTACCTTTGGAATAAGCACGATCACCGTGCTGTTCACCGTTGCTGGCATTGGTCCTCCGTTCAAAAAACCGAGCACCATCGCTGTAACATCCGGGCCGACCAACTCCCAAAGGCGCTGGTAGAACCCAGCATGGAAACCATCACATCCGGGCGCCTTTGTCGGCCCCATAGCAAAGAGCGCAGCCTTCACTTCTTCCTCTCTGAACGACCTCGTTAGTCGTTCATTCATCGGTTCCGTTATTTTATGTGGAACATGGTGAAGCACTGCCTCCACATCCGTGTAATCTTGCGCCGTGTACAAGCTAGTGTAAAACTGTTGCACCTCGGCATGGATCTCCTCCTTCGTCTCACAAAGCTCACCGTCCGCGTTCTGGAGGCTGCGGATCCGATTTATGCTCTTACGTGCTGCTGCCCGTGCTTGAAAGAAACCAGTATTGCGATCACCTGCCTTGAGCCAGTCAGCCCGAGATCTCTGTCTCGCCAGTATCTCTTCCTTATGAAGGAGCTTCGATAGCTGGCGCCCTAGATCCTTCTCCTTCTTGGTCAGTCCTCGAAACAGAGAGTTTGATCTCTCCTTTTCATATTCTCTCCGAACCTTCTTGATTTTCCTCTTTACATCTCCAAACTTTTTTGTTTTCCTATCCGTCAGATGTACTTGCATGTCCGACAGGGCTTGTTCTATGGCCTGCAAACCTTGCAGTCCTGCACCCTTGCGCCAGCCATGTAGAACAGTGGCATCATACGATTCCTCCCGTTGCCAGGCCTCCTCGTACACAAATTTGCGCTCGTTTCTTCCTTCCGCCGATGGCACTCCCTGCATCTTCACCACCAATATACAATGATCTGACTTTGGAGTCGGGTAGTGTCTTACGAACGTAGCAGGGTACATTGACATCATAGCCGGGTTCACTAGGAATCTGTCAAGGCGAACCTTCACATTACAATCACCATGTTGCATATTATCCCATGTAAAAGGGACCCCCTGGAAACCTAGATCATTTAACTCACAGTCATCCATACATTGCCGAAAACCCTCCATCTGCCACTCAGGGCGATCATGAGCTCCAAAGTATTCTGCATTGTCCAAGATTTCATTAAAATCACCCCCACAAAGCCATGGGGCATCACTTTGAGCCTTCAACCATCGCAACAAGTTCCAACTTTTTGCACGTTCACTTCGTCTAGCTTTTGCATAGAAACCCGTAAACCGCCACTTCTTATTGTCACCAACTAAATTCGTAACCGAAACAACAATATGCTGATCTGAAAAATTATTAAGAGTAACATCTACTTTATTGGACCAAAACAATGCTAGTCCTCCACTGAGGCCATCAGTATTGACAGGATAGCAACCCTCAAAACCAAGTCGGCCAGTGAGATCACTAACCCTTCTTCCCTCAATCTCTGTCTCCGATACAAAGACTAGGGAGGGAGCTTCTCTCTTCACCAAATAGTGAAGTTCTTGAACTGTCTCCGGGTTCCCAAGGCCGCGACAGTTCCATGATATGCAATTCATTGCTGCCCGCAGGGCTGGATCTCAGCCGCCGCGTGGAACGTTGTTTCTTCTTCCTGTGCTTTCTTCTTCTTCGAATCCCTACTATCCTCCCGTGACCCGGACGATTCTTCCTCCTCATGATGAGGACATGACTACCTTGGATATGACCAAAAATATTGCATATATGCATATTTGTCAGGTGATTTCTAGTGCAAACTATTCAATAATCTATTTATGTTATCCAGAACAAAAATACTTCACACACTTTTGTGTTTAGTCTAATTGCAGGTGTATGGGACATTTGTACAATCCACATATGAAGATAAGGAAGAAAGAGATGTTTATTTGCTGTCCAAAAAGTTCTCTCACGTCACTTTTGGCCCAAGAGAAGGTAGAGTCCAAGTCTCTCACGTTCTGGATTCAGATTCGGACTGCACAGACACACCTAACTCAAAACGCACACAAGTTTTTCATACGGACTCCGAATTGGATGATTCTTTTTTTTGTTGGAAACTAGATTTCGTGCACTTTCCAACCCAATTGGAATCACCTTCAAATTCGTCCGGAGCGTTGAGTTGTGGACGAAACAATCTGATGCTGCAGCAGAATCCGAGTCAAACTACAAGTCCAAAGGTGTTACATCACCTCCACTTGGGCCCATTGGCCTTGTACGACCTAGATTTAGTTTTAGGCTGCCTTGGGACGTCTTCCCACCTCCTTGGCCGCCACCCCTTGCTCCTATATAAGTAGATCCATCTAGTAGCTTTTCCTTGGGATTTGTTTAGTTAAAAGTTAGCCATTGCAACTTCGTGTACTTCGTTTGTGTCCAACGACCAGACCAAGACCGCTTACGGATCCCCACCTTTATCAATACTTCATATATACTCACAATATTCAGATTGCTTTTATCATATTCTTGCTTGTTCTTCGATTGCTTGCAGGAATAGACCTTCGTGGTCAGGTTGATTGTGCTCCAGCGTGGTCAATAACCTCTCGGAGTTGGTTTAGCGATTGCTAAGGCGCAACGTCGTGCACGTTTGTAGTCGGATCGTCAAAGTCATCTTCACCAAATCGATAGTTATCATCTCATCGAAAGATCGGGACACCCCGCCTAAAAAAAACGAGAAAAAAAGGAGAAAAAAAAGTCAGAGAGAAAAAAAGGAGAGAAAGAAAAAAAAGTGTGAGGAAAAAAAAGAGAGAAGAAAAAAAAATTGGATCTATCAAGTGGTATCAGTTTTCAGGTTGCTCGGTGAGAATTTCTAGTTTTCTAGATTAGATTTATTTTCTTACCTATTGTCCAAGAAAAAGCCACAAAAAAGAGTTAGATCTATTCATCCTTGGTCCAAGCCAGTCTGAGCCTTTGCAATTTTCTTTTCATTGCTTGCATAGTTGAATTATCGGTTGCATCGTCGTGTCGAGTTGCTGGTCTTAGTGTCTAATTCGTTTAGAGTTTCGAGTTCAGTTCACATTAGTCACGCCACCGCTGCATCATTATCTCTTCCGCTGTCCACCATCCATCCATCAATTTCCACCACGTGCTACCCACCATTCATTGTCATAATAATAGTTGAGATCGTTCACATCTTCACTTGATTCAATCTGCATCTTATCTAGTTTGTCTTGGAAAGAGGGAGAAAAAGAAGATAAAGAAAAAAAAGAGAGAAAAAAGGAAAGAAAAAAAAGAAAAAGAGGGATAAGAAAAAGAAAAAAAAAGGCGTGAGAAAAAAAAAGAGAGAAGAAAAAAAATTGGATCTATCTAGAATCAATCTCGTACCTGAATTCGGATTGGAATCTGTTTTGCGCACTGTTCAGTAAAACAGGCGTATCTTCCTCATACGAAGTCAGTTTTGGCTCTGTGAGTACTCAAATTGAAGATAGAGACGAGCCGCATCTAAATAGTTGCAGAAGCTAGTTTAATATTTGGCACCTCAAAATAGGATTCTAAATAGGTCTTTTTGCCCTCCGAAGTTCGTGAACACAACTTGTTCCAATTTTTCAGGCCAGTTTTAGAATTCTTTGACTCCTCATATCAACTCGGAATTGAGTGATTCTTTTTGCATTGGAAAGCTTGAGTTAGTAGCATTCTTTGATAGAATTTATCAGAAAATTGTCTCAAACTTTTCAAGAGGAAAGTTGGAGAGAGAGTTGTTGTATATCCTGCTTGGCAGTTGTTTTTCATCATTATCTTCACTGCCGTTGTGATCTTCACTTATATCTTGCTATCAAGAGCTACTTAGTATCCTTCATTGATGCTAGTTGTGCTACGCCGTGACTTCATTAGTGTTCTAGGCTCGCGTCTCTAGTCCGGTCTAGCCTAGGATCAGCACAGTACCGTCGTTGAGCGTTTATTCAACATTGCATCTTTGAATTGATTATTGCTAATCTTTTGCTACCATATATAGCCAACCCAGCTCCACATATTTCTACACCATGTATACGTACGCTCCCCTGGCAATCGCTTTACTCAATATTCAGAGTTACTTGACACCGCTGGTTGCCGATCACCGCCTGCTGCATGGTAAGAACTTGTAAGACATTGATATTTGCTTTATTGTGAGCGTTTTACCACCACATCCTAGTAGTTATAGGAACATTATTTTTGGGTTTTGTTTCTTGTTCTACTAATCATGACAGGATCCAGAGTCAATTCATGGGCTTTGTCGATCGCGGGAGACGTGCCACCACCTTTGCCAATACCACAACCGTCACGAGAGGTGCACAAACATCCAAATGCACATGATCAGGTTAATGTATCTATACCACCATTTAATGGCCGTTTTAAACCTGCTTTATATATTGAATGGGAGTTCGACATAAAAAATATATTTGCTTCCCATAATTTCAATGAACATAAAAAGGTTAAGGTTGCGGTTGGTTCTTTCACTGGTTATGCTTTGGTTTGGTGGAGTGAATATTGTCGGTTACACCCTGATTATATACCTACTACTTGGGATGATTTGAAACTTGCCATGCGACATACTTTCGTCCCTGCTTATTATACTTGTGACATGATTAAGAAGTTGCAACACTTAAAACAAGGTAGTGAAACTGTAACAAAATATTATGATGATTTACAAACTACCTTGTTGCATTCCTCTTTAGAAGAAAGTGAAGATGATTTTATGGATAGATTTTGGGGAGGATTAAACCGTGATATTCAAGAGATACTAATTCATGAAGAGTGTTATCCTATGGACCATTTTTTTCATCTTGCTTGCAAAGCTGAACAGGAAATAAAACGACGTGTTGGCCACGAGGAGAACAAGCGCACGGTGCACATTCCAAGAGTTGATATGATTGTTCCTTCAACTACTAGGCATACTATGACAACCACATCCGTTGTTGTCAGGACTACATCACCTCCACCATGTGACACATCGCCCCTGAGAGTGGCTACATCATCTGAGTTGATCATAAGAGGTAATGACAAAGGTACTGATCTTCCATCTCTACATGAGAATGATGAATGCCTTGTCAATTTGAATGCACCATCTGATGAGCTACCCACTACTTTGATCACACCATCTATTTTAGAGGACTACATTGATAATTTGACTTTGCCATGTGATCAAACAACTGAAATACCAACAATTTTGAGTGCACCCATTGAATTAACTATTGATGCAAAAGAACCAATGTTTAATCATTTTGATATGATCTCTAATCTTGGTGATGATTCTGTGTTGAATGACTTATTGCATGTTTGCTTATTTAAGCATGCTGTAGCATGTAAATTTGATGCAAGTAAGGTTTATTCACCAATGTTGGGATGGTTTAATGATGAACATTGTCAATCTTTTGAAATGAATAAGAGCTTCACTTATATGTGCAAACTGAGTTGCAATATTTTCATGCCTTCTACTTCTTGTGCTAATTTTTTGGCCTTAGATTTTATGAACTATGCAAGTTACTCATCTATTCATGTGTCATATATGCAAAAATCAAGGGAAGTAAAAATGGATGACATATACATATACAACATGTACACCTTGTCTCTTTTGTTAGCCACATTTCAGATTAAGCAACGCCGAGGACGGCTTTATTTTCAAGAAGGGGAGGATGATGAGGACATGACTACCTTGGATATGACCAAAAATATTGCATATATGCATATTTGTCAGGTGATTTCTAGTGCAAACTATTCAATAATCTATTTATGTTATCCAGAACAAAAATACTTCACACACTTTTGTGTTTTGTCTAATTGCAGGTGTATGGGACATTTGTACAATCCACATATGAAGATAAGGAAGAAAGAGATGTTTATTTGTTGTCCAAAAAGTTCTCTCACGTCACTTTTAGCCCAAGAGAAGATAGAGTCCAAGTCTCTCACGTTCTGGATTCAGATTCGGACTGCACAGACACACCTAACTCAAAACGCACACAAGTTTTTCATACGGACTCCGAATTGGGTGATTCTTTTTTTGTTGGAAACTAGATTTCGTGCACTTTCCAACCCAATTGGAATCACCTTCAAATTCGTCCGGAGCGTTGAGTTGTGGACGAAACAATCTGATGCTGCAGCAGAATCCGAGTCAAACTACAAGTCCAAAGGTGTTACATCACCTCCACTTGGGCCCATTGGCCTTGTACGACCTAGATTTAGTTTTAGGCTGCCTTGGGACATCTTCCCACCTCCTTGGCCGCCACCCCTTGCTCCTATATAAGTAGATCCATCTAGTAGCTTTTCCTTGGGATTTGTTTAGTTAAAAGTTAGCCATTGCAACTTCGTGTACTTCGTTTGTGTCCAACGACCAGACCAAGACCGCTTACGGATCCCCACCTTTATCAATACTTCATATATACTCGCAATATTCAGATTGCTTTTATCATATTCTTGCTTGTTCTTCGATTGCTTGCAGGAATAGACCTTCGTGGTCAGGTTGATTGTGCTCCAGCATGGTCAATAACCTCTCGGAGTTGGTTTAGCGATTGCTAAGGCGCAACGTCGTGCACATTTGTAGTCGGATCGTCAAAGTCATCTTCACCAAATCGATAGTTATCATCTCATCGAAAGATCGGGACACCCCGCCTCTATCACCTCATTCTGTCTCTTCCTCATCATGGTTTATGTATCTTGCAGTAGCATAGGCCCGTTTCCCCCATGTAGGACCTTGAGAAGAGGTGTCTAGAGGGGGGTGATTAGACACTAAGTACCAAAGTTGCAGTTTTTAAGTTTCCTTAAGTTTAAGTGGAGATTAGGAACAAGTTTAACATTCACAATACATGCCAAGCAAGCATGCAAAGAGTATATGAGCAGCGGAAAGTAAAGCATGCAACTTGCAAGAATGTAAAGAGAAGGGTTTGGAGGATTCAAACGCAATTGGACACACGGATGTTTTTGGCGTGGTTCCGATAGGTGGTGCTATCGTACATCCACGTTGATGGAGACTTCAACCCACGAAGGGTAACGGTTGTGCGAGTCCACGGAGGGCTCCACCCATAAAGGGTCCATGAAGAATCAACCTTGTCTATCCCACCATGGTCGTCGCCCACGAAGGACTTGCCTCACTAGCGGTAGATCTTCAAGAAGTAGGCGATCTCCTTGCCCTTACAAACTCCTTGGTTCAACTCCACAATCTTGTCGGAGGCTCCCAAGTGACACCTAGCCAATCTAGGAGACACCACTCTCCAAGAAGTAACAAATGGTGCGTTGATGATGAACTCCTTGCTCTTGTGCTTCAAATGATAGTCTCCCCAACACTCAACTCTCTCTCGTAGATTTTGGATCTGGTGGAAAGAAGATTTGAGTGGAAAGCAACTTGGGGAAGGCTAGAGATCAAGATTCATATGGTAGGAATGGAATATCATGGCCTCAACACATGAGTAGGTAGTTCCCTCTCAGAAAATGTAAGCTGGAAGTGTAGGTTCAGTCTGATGGCTCTCTCCACGAATGAAGAGGAGGTGGAGGGGTATATATAGCCTCCACACAAAATCTAACCGTTACACACAATTTAACAAACTCGGTGGGACCGATTCAACAGACTCGGTCGGACCGATTTAGTAAACCTAGTGACTGTTAGTGATTTTCGGTGGGACTGACATGCAACTCGGTGAGACCGATTCGGTTAGGGTTAGGGCATAACGTAATCTCGGTAAGACCGATTACACAAACTCGGTGAGACCGATTTTGGTAATAAGATTTCTAGAGAGTTGGTCAGGAAAACTCGGTGGGACCGATTACTCAAACTCGGTGGGACCGATTTTGGTAATAAGTTATCCAGAGAGTTTGCATTGTAATCTCGGTAGTACCGATTGCTCAAACTCAGTGAGACCGATCTTGGCAATGGACATACACAGAGAGATTACAATCCCATCTCGGTGAGACCGAGATCCCTATGGGTAAGACCGATTTGCTTAGGGTTTGTGGCAGTGGCTAAGACATATGAAATCGGAGGCGCCGGATAGAAAGAATCGGTGTGACCGATGTTGGCTTTAGGTTTAGGTCATTTGTGGACGTGGGAAAGTAGTTGAGGGTTTTGGAGCATATCACTAAGCACATGAAGCAAGAGGCTCATTAAGCAACACCTCATCCCTCCTTGATAGTATTGGCTTTTCCTATAGACTCAGTGTGATCTTGGATCACCAAAATATAAAATGAAGAGTATTGAGCTTGAAGCTTGAGCCAATCCTTTGTCCTTAGTATCTTGAAGGGGTTCCCACATCCTTTAGTCCATGCCACTCCATTGTTGAACTTATCTGAAACATACTAGATAAAAGTGTTAGTCCAACAAGAGATATGTTGACATTAATTACCAAAACCACCTAGGGAGCACTTGTGCTTTCACCCCGCCTCTTCCAGCTGAGTTATTCATGTCGACCCTGCGATAGACGGATGCCTCTCGACCCGTCCTACCTCCTCTGCCGTTTGCACCTCTCCCCCTTGCATTGAACTGGTAAACCGTGTGCTTAACTCTACCAGTGGTTGGCTTCTCCGGCGAGTTCACCTCCAGTCTCGGCTCTACATCTTCCTCTCCTTCTCATGTCTCCTTCTGTCCACCCATATCTCCGGTGGCCTCTTGCTTGTAGGTTGGTGCTCTGCCCCTACTCTTATTCTTGCTAGCAACGAACCCGAGTGCCTCCCTGTATGGCGGTCTTCCATGCTCATCCCTCCCAGCAGGTGTTGGACACATTAGTTCAGCATGTCCCAACAACCCACATGAGAAGCAGAAATAGGGCAAGTTCTCATATTGGATCTCAAAAAATTCCGTTTCCTTTGTTCTAGCCTTCTCGAGTTGCACCTAGCGCATCAGAGGTTCATCTACTTTGATCCAAGCGCTAAACCTGAGGCAATACCCAGAGGCAAATCCCTTCTCATCCGCATCAAGTGCTACCACCTCTCCCACCATGCCTGCAATACGCTTTGGCCACGGCGGGCATAACAGATTAAACGGGAGGTTGATCACACGCGCCCAAATCTAGATCTTATCGAACTTAACCTCTGAGGGACGCGATCTGATGTTAAACCTCTCTAGAACCACACAATGCTTCCCCACCATCCATGGACCTCCTTCAAAGATCCGATCACAGTCCCGCTTGATAGCGAAACTAGCTAGAAACACGTTCTCTCCTTTTGGCCGGAAGCTTAGGCCCCTCGGGTTGCCCCATGCCGGGCGCAGGGCCTCCTCAATGGTGTTGACATGAAACGCCTTTCGAAACAGAACCTTTCCGATTAGTGCATAGGGTTCTTCGATCCTCTCTTCTTCCTCCTCATCAATCACAAGCTTCGTTTTCTCCTTCTCCGTCAGGTCCAAACGATCCATCATCTGCTCGACCGTCTCAGTCTCCCTCATCTTTCCTCTCCTTCCTCCCGTGGCGCTCGACTCCGCCATCAGTTCGCCCGGCTTCCCCCCGATCCCCTCCACCCAGCGACCCCAAGGGTGGGAAAGGACGCAAAGGTCCCCCCATGATCACCCCGAGCGATCAAACTGCAGCGTACCGGCGATCGGAGAGCAGAAAAGCCGGCGATCTTCAAAACCCTAGCCTGCGCCTCTGAGATAGCCTCGTGCGCCGCCTCGCCACTCGAAACCCTAGGATACCGGTTCGGGGCTCTTCGCAAGCCGATTTGGAGCTTCTGTCGCCATCGTGGTTAAGACGTCAAACGATCCATCTCTCGGTCAGGACGGCACCGGGTGTGTCAAAAAGCTACATTGGCAATGCGTGAATAGATGGGACATCATATTATATATCCATATATCTATACTACTTATAAAAGATTAAACATTGTTTTTTTAAGCGCACCCCACAAATATACGTGGACCTATTACAACCGATTAGCCCCTTAAACTTAATCTAACAGCTAAAGTTAGCCTAACCTGTTGTCTGTGTACATTTAGCAATTTAAGTTGGCTGACCATACTCCACCACGGAGGAAAGTAACGAACTCCGCGCCCAGCCGCCCACGTCCTTGAGCCCTACAATCACGTACGCACGGCAACAAAAAAAAAACTGCCGGCCATCTAGCAACAAAACAAAGAGGATGAGGAGCCGCCGCTGCGATTGATTTGTCCAGGAGGGCCGTCGGGAGGCGGGGGTGGAGCCACGCTGTCAGTGATGTACCGGAGCGCGCGGCGCTCGGCCCACGACGGCGTGGCCCGTGTCAGACGGCGGTGTTAGGGTTATCCCCAAACGTCCGAGCGGCGACGGCGGACGATTAATGATTGTCGACGATGGCATGGGAAGGCGGGGTGCTCCGGCCGGCGGGGCCGGGCGGCGCGTGTGGCATCGCGGGGAAGCAGGCCTGTTATGGGGGTGGTCGAAGCGGTTCACAGTGGAACTCGCGCTCAGCGGGCATGGCATGGGCATGACGGCAGTGCGTCCTGGGCGCGCCTCGCGTGACGCGACGGTCTCACGGACAGCGAGTGGGACGCCGGGGCGACGGCGGGAACGTCCAGGAGGCCGGGGCTTGGTGCAGGCGCATGGCAGCGGTAACCGACAGCATGCTCAAACAGAGACCGGCGGCGGCGTACGCGTTGGATTGAGCTCGGACAGCAGGGCCAGCAACATTGCACGCGGAGGCGGCCAGCTTGCAAGCTAGCGCAATCGCGGCGACACGCACGGCCAGCATGGCCGAGGTGCCTTGCGGCCCAGCGGCTGCCCGACGAGTGGTGGCGGGCCTGCACGGGCGGCGAGCTTGGCGACAACATGTGTGTCGTGCCTCGTGCGCAGGCCAGCTCAGCGTGAAGCACACGAGCACGAGGTGCGCATCAGACTGCTGCTACTTTACTACTGTATTTTGTAGTTCTTGCTAGGTCATGAACGTGGTGCTGAGGCACGAAGTCAGCCTCGGCGCAATCAAATGACTCCTGAGTGCCGAGCAGTACGTGCCGTCGAGCAGCCAATGGTGAAGTGCATTTTAGGTACAAACGTCAGGTTCCAGTTGCACAACTATAGAGTGGAGTATTGCTAATGCTGAAGTGCATTTGTATTATCTGCATTTTTATTTAACGGCAATACTTTGTAAAGTTTTTCACTGCCCGTGTACACATTTTCAACTTTATCTAATAAAACCAAAGTTCAGATTTTATTTGAGCAGACAGAATTGAGGTTTATAGAGTACCCTGCTCATGAGGCCTACTACGTCATGCTCTCCAACGTATTCACATTGACGCATAGATGGAAGGAGAAGTCAGCGTTGCTCTGCGGCTACCGTCGGGAGTGAAATGAGATAATATAGAAAATACGATGTTTCGATTGCATGAAACTTGTTTTCTTATTTTCACCTAATTTCCAGTCTTCTTTTCTGTTGCAAGATCTGACATTTTCCTTCTCGCCACTTCCAGTATGAACATATTTGAAAAGAAGCGGTGCTCCGAGTTGTTGATACGGTATTGTCATTACTGCATAATAACAAGATACGGTATGTTCTCATTTACTTCTATATGTTCTTCCATTCTAACATAACAGAGTACTTGTCCACTAGAAGTCTGTGTTTTGTAATTTAAAGTTTTGCCGTGAAGTATGAGCTGTGACTACGGTAGCTGTTGAATTGAAGTTAATCCAGCTACACATAATAAAGTATTGTATAAACTATCATATACCAGTGCCCCATGAGTGAATAACAGAAAAATACATTTAACAAAATGAAAATGTTTGGTCTGGATACCAAGCAGGAAAATAGCTAGGTTCCTGTTGTGAAATGAAAATGCTCTATGGTTTCCACAGTTTCTTTCTTATATGTGAATCTTAGGGAGTTTTCATCTTACAGCGTGATCTAGATCCATAACATGCGTCTGCACTATCTCGAACTGGTACCTCCACGATGGCATCATAGTACAAGCTACCTACTTATGAACAACCATGTCATGGGTTCATCTCCCATGTTGATTAACTTTCCTTGATGGTTGCATGTTAGAACTCAATGTTGAAAAAGAAGTTTTTTCGTAACAAAAGATACCAGTTACCACATTACCACATCATATGTCAGTTTACTTGCAAGCCGGATTACGAAAAAACTTGGCCCATGTTGATTAACAACCCTTGCCTGAACGTGCTCCTGCAAGTGTTCTAGGTACAACATGGCCCCACAGGTGTTTCAGGTACACCATGATGATAATGCACCGGTAGATGTTCCAGGTACACCCGTGTGCACTTGTTCCAGGTACATGCCCCTGCACTTGTTCTAGGTACAACATGCCCCCGTAGGTGTTCCAGGTACAACATGATGAGAATGCACCCGTAGATGTTCTGGGTACAAATGTGGTTGTGTCGTACCCGAAACAATCTTCACGGTAGCGCGGTCGCTCGTCCCAGGGGCAACATGCCTCTACAGGTGTTCCAGGTACAACATGCCCCCGCGGGAGTTCGAGGTACCACATGATAAGAGTGCACCAATATATGATCTCGGTACAACCATGGATGTGTCATGTCCGGAAAATGCCTCAAAGTAGCATGGCAACCCGCCCTAGGTGCAACTTGCCCCTGCAAGTGTTTCAGGTACCATATGCCCCCAAGGTGTTCCAGGTACAACATGATGAGAATGCACCAGTAGATATTCCGAATACAAGTGTCGCTGTGTCGTGCCCGGAACATCTCTCATAGTAGTGTGGCAGCCCGTCCCAGGTACAACATGCCTCTATAGGTGTTCCATGTACAACATTGCTCCCGTAAGTGTTCCAGGTACAACACGAACCAGATGTCCCACTCGGGAGAGTCTGACGCGTAGGCCGGGTTGAGGCGCTGCTCCGGCGTGAGCTGCTGCCGCCGGCGTCGCACGCCCTTCGCGTATGCCTCCTCGACCGCGGCACTGGGATCCTCTCAGGATCCAAGTGCCAGTCGTGTGGTAGCGTGACGCCGGGGTAGGGGAGGGGGACGTGGTGCTCACGGTGCCACTTCGCCTGGCGCACTGGGATGCCATGCGCTGCCGTGGCCGGCGGGAAGACGGCGGCGGAAGCAGGGGAGCGTGTGCACAGGGGCGGCGGGGGCCTTGCCGTGTTCTTGCCTGAGAAGAACCCCATGGGTGGCTAGGGCTGTCGCCGACGGGGGAGCAGAGAGTGGCTCCATTGGGACGGGGAAAAAAGGATGAGGACGTCCTCCTGCGCTCGGATTAAAAAGGACGCTCTGCCGTCGCTGATGCGTGGGTCCGCAGTCGTCTCGCATCACTCGTAAAGGCGCAGGTGGTAGTTGGCCGGCCGCCAGGTGGGGCGTGGTGGACACCAAGAGGGCGCATGGCGTGTTCCCTTTGCATCTGTGCCGACACATTTCAGGCCCAAAGTTAGGCTGGAAATGGATTCGCACGGACGCGAAGTGGACGCCATTTGGGTATGTGTCGGCACATTGGACCGTCACAAGTGTGCGCGACGACTCAAACGAAGGGCAACGGATGAAACGGATCGCCGCATGGGAGTTGCTCTAAGGCATGGATACTGGTTTGAGAAAAAATATTGGACAACAGCGGCATCTATTTGGTTGAACGATGCGGCGCCTTGCTCTATTGCCGACGCCCGCCAGCTATGTGGATTCTGCACGAGATGAGGCATCCACGTGACCTTGTTTCATTTTCTCTGGATTGCATGCATGCAGGTCATGGAAAGTTAGGTCGGGTCGCCGAGAATCTATTTTACAGAGCAGCTCCGGACAAAAGGATACGGACGACGGCTGGTGACCAGACTTTTTTTCTCTTGGTAAGACTTGTCGATTTACATTTACCATTGGCGACGCGGTATTCATAGTTTGAGCTTTTGGTGCCATGGTCTTCTTGAAAAACGTTTTAACAGTGTAATGGAGCCGGGGAGCTCCTCTATGTTTTTCACACACAAAAAAAGCTTGAACAGTGGTGTCGTCGTCATTGTCGGGTGGTGCGGTCGAGGGGTGTCGGGGCACAACCATAGATCGCTCGCCTCACACTCATCTTCGAGGAACAGCTGCCGTTTCTGTCCCATGGACTCACACTTATGTTCCTGGAACAACTCCCATTCCTGTTCCATGTACATCATGCCTGACCAGATGTGAATATTCCTCTCCTCGTCCCTACCTGTTTCGGGTATGCCACACCCATTTTGTCCTGGGTACAGTACTTGGGCAAGATAGTATTTCGAGATCAGGTCGTCATGATGCCAGGAGAAGAGATGCCAGCCTAGCGATCTTTTTTATTCTCGAGTAGGAGTATATCTTTTTTTCTTATACTCCTATAAGTGTAGGAGTATTAATTTTGATAATAAGAGTAGAAGTATATCTTTTAGTATGCGCACGTTTGCTTGCGCTGGAAGAGGAGGATGCCACATCCAATCCTCTTTGGCGTAAACTTGCCAGGGTCAGTACGCCTTTGCCACGCTCAACCCAGAGGCGAGTTACTAGCGTTTCGACAAGGGTTAGATCTTGAAAAAAAAAATTGAACTAGGGTAAAATCATGCTAATATTTTATTAATATGTCATTACTGTAAAATAGTCCCAATAAGACATTAGTTCATCATCATCCATGAATATTTTTACTTACTTCACATATAACTTTGTCTAGGGTCAAACTTTGTGATCGAATCAAGTTTATACAAAAAATGTATTAACATCAATAACAAAAAATGATTACAATTAGAATTGAATATATTTTTATATCATATTGATTTGTTAATATGAACTTTCAAATTATTCAATAAGCATAGTCAAACATTTATGAAGTTTCACTTAGGTCAAGACTACTATATGGAGTAAATATAAACAAAGGGAGTAAATTGTCATACATAGGGTGGATTCTTTTTTCATAATGACCCGAACCGTGCCAATATATGAAAGTAATAACTGTAAAAGCATCTCATGGTATAACACACTCAAATACCCAAACATACGCATATAAATACGTACTTGAATACCTGTGTGCCAGTTGTCAAGTGCAAATACTTACCCTATTATCCAATCATATATGTTTATAATTTTGACAGAATTTTGAAATAATAGTTACAAATAAGTACTCCCTCCGTTCCTAAATATAAGTCTTTTTAGAGATTCAAAAAGAGACCACATATGAAGCAAACTGAGTGAATCTATATTCTATACATCCGTATGTAGTTTTTATTGGAATCTCTAGAAAGATTTATATCATGTGGCCCTGGCAGATTATTGATTATGCACCCGATCTATTTTTTTTACAAACATGTGGCCCTCGCAGTGCTCTGTATGTTGTAGTAATGTATCCTCATGTCATGTACTATGCATCATGAACAGGATTCTTGCCAGGCACAGAAAAAGTAGATTCCTGAGTAGTATGCTGCGGCTGGCCGTCACGTAACAAGTATTAATACCCGTGTCAAAATTTAGAGTTCCAACACTTGCGCAGCGATCGCTCATGTGCCAGCTACGTAGAGACTAGGCGGGAATCTAAGTAGGCATGCTCATGCGTTTCGTCTAAAAACATGACAATTTATAGAGAGATACTAAGGTACAAGATCGCCACACGCAAGCACTTCCCCTCCTCCTCCCTCGCCGCCGCCTGAGGCAGTCGTCGGACAATCCCGGGGCATCAAGAAAGGTGGCGGCGGGGCTTCGGTTGCCCTGCTCCTGTGTGAGGAACATCGGATCTGGAGCGGCGGCTTCATTGGCACGGGTGGCTAACAGCCGTGCGGGTGGTGGATCCGGTGTCCCGGCCGCGCGGGCGACGGGATCCGGTGGTCGTTGGCGGCCGGCGGCGGCTTCTATGGCGGTCGGTGTGCACGATCTGGCCCCTCCCTTCCTCCCCTGTTCGGCGTGCGGGCCAGTCTGGTCGGACCGCGCATCCTCTTGGTCGCCGGTTCTGTACAGGAGGTGCTGCTGGTGGCGGAGATCTAGTTCGGGCGAAATCCCTGGCCGGCCATGACTGGCCGCGGCGACGGCGACGGCTGAGGGCGCCGTTTCCCTCTATGGTGGCGTCGGTATGGACTGATCTCCTTACTTCACCTTCCCCTAGGTCTCCCGGGCGGAAGCCCTAAATCTGTTGGGCGGCGGCGGCGCTCAAGGCGTCGTTCCCTTCTTGAAGGCGCCGCTTTGAGAAACTTGGGGTTGGGTTGCGCTTGTGGGAGGTGGGCGGCGGCGGTGATGTGGCCCTTTCCTAGCATGGATTTACGTTCGTTGCTTGGAGATGGGACTCGCGTAGGTGGAGGTCGTCGGCTGGCGTCGTGGTGGCGTCAATGACGGAGGACCTGCCAAGGCTCATGTAGGTGAAGGTCATCGTTTGGCGTCGTGGTGGCGTCGATGGCGGAGGACCTGCCAAGGTTGTCACCTCAATCTGCTCTAAAGATGGACCAGTGGAAGATGATGGCGACGACACATGTGAGTGCGTCAGATCGGTTTGAGCCCCGGACCTGGCAGATGGCTCAGTCGGGGCCTCCGATTTTAGATGTTAGGCTTAGGTGAGATGTATGAGTATGTGGCTCAACTTGCACCCCTTCATCATTTGAATAGAAGTAGCGGCAGATGCTGCCTAGATGGCGGATTCAGGTATATTGTTGTTATACTTTGTAAGGTCTTCGAGAATAGTCAATAAAATAACCGTATGCATCTCCCAAATGCAAAGACCGGGGGTCATACTCCTTTTTGAAAAAAACACGCAAGCACATTTGTTTACATCTAATGATAACATAGTTTTAGATCCGCATACCACGTCCTAGTGTTTGCAAAAGACAAGGTGCCTGAATATAGTAGAGCATTAATGTACACATAACCGGCCGCCATGCCGTCCTCAGAAAGTAAGGAGCTTTCTGAAACAAAATACAGCTTTCTAATACGCCACAATGATATACCATCCAGTTCAGAACCCGCGTTTCTTGCACGATGACCTATTATGACCTTCTCCCTTACATTTGCTACATTTGATAACCCTCTTGTATTGGGATACAGAATCATTATGATGGTCGCCAGAGGTGTTGTCTCTTTTGAATTCTGACAGAATGTTTGGTTGATTGTAAACACTATCAACCTTCTTGCTCTTTTGCTGGAAGAGAGATACATAATCCATCCTTGATTTCATCCTTACAGTTGCTGGCCTACCTTTGGATTTCACTCGCTTTGGCGGATGCAACTGCTCACACGACGTGATGGCAATGAAATTATCTGCATCACCCCGTCCTTCACCCGGATCACTATGGCTTAACTCCTCCAGCAATCGCATATGTCTAGCTTCGGTCCTCAGTTCCTGAAAAACTTTTAGTGTCTTGTCAAGCATGAAAGGGAGGTATCCTTGACCGTTTCAAGAGCGGCAATGTACAGGATATTTTGCCGATATGAAGCATCGTCTGGCTGAGTCGATGCATGAGGCACAGCAAGGTTTGAAGACTGCAATTCCTTTGCCATTTTGGTCCACCTCTTCACGATGTTCTTACTCGGAATTTTTAGTATGTCGTTTCGTATCAGAACCTTCTTGATCGATCATGAATTAGAACATTGATCAGCAACAAAGTTCATAGAAACCTAAATAGGAAGAATTTTTTTTACCAAGGACACTAACCTTGATAGAGTGACAGCACAACATCCCACTATGCTGAAAGTATCCACAATCGCAGTCTATGAAATCACCACCATCTCGGATGGCAACCTTGTACCTCCTCATCTCGTATTCAGGCAAGTAATCCGGTCGGGCACGGGTGACCTCAAATTCCATATTGCTTATGCAATTAGATACAATAAACGAAGCAGCTTGATAAAGCTCCTCTTCAAATTTAATGAACACGCCCTTAGTATATATCTTGGCAGCATCAGCTTCCAAGGGAAACCCTCCGTTGAGTCTTCGACATTTCTGCAAACAAGGATACACACACAGAAAGGAGCTTGATTATACTAGGTTCAACCATCCAACAAATTGTAGGCTCAGCAAATGGTGCAAAAGCTTGTGAGGCATTACACTTTTTGTGTGTTGATTGAACAATCTAAGCTACAGGTTTCATGCATTTCAGGTTTGTATATCTTATGCATATTGATCTAGCGGTATATATATCATCAACTAAATATTCAAACACATCAAAATATTTTAGGTTTGGGCTTCTCACCATCTTTGTCATATGTTGCTGCCTGCCCTCATCCGTTGTGCGTGATTGGAGTAGCTTGTTGTATTGCTTGACAAATAGGTGCATAGGTGATGAACGAGGTATGTACTGTTTCAGCAAGTGGTTTGCGCTCTCGCTGCGTTGAGTACTTGTCATCCCGGCACAGAACACACTGGAGAAGTATGGTTTAGCCCACATGGTCCGCTTGCTATATAGATTCTCAAGATAAGGATTATCCTTCAGATTGTACTTATCTATAAGTTCAGCCCACTTTCCCTCAAATTCCGTGACACAAATAATATCATTTATAATTTCGTGGAACTCATGTTTGAATCCACTCTTCTTGCCGTATATAGGGCCAAGCTTCTCCTTTGCACATCTCAATACATGCCACTTGCACCACCTATGATTTGTATTTGGCAATATGTTTTCTATTGCTCCTTCCATCGCCTTGCACTGATCTACACAGGATGAATTTCATGTTAACATGGAAAAGATGCCAAGCATTCATACATTATGGAAATTATCATAGGATTCGTGATATCTTACCAGTCAATATTGTGACTGGATGCTTTCCATTCATCGTGTCGACAAACGTTTTGAAAGCCCACTCGAACCCCTCTGTAGTTTCATGACGCATCAAAACTCCACCAAATATGACAGATTGGTAGTGGTTGTTCACACCAACAAATATACCAAAGGGCATATTGTACAGATTAGTTCGGTAAGTCGTGTCAAAGGTGACAACATCGCCGAAATATGCATAGTCTTCACGGTTCTTTCCAGTGCACCACAATATTGACTGAACGGAGCCTTCTTTGTCAATGTTGACATATACCTGAAGGTTAGGGTCAGCAGTTTTCATTTGATGCAAGAGATCAATAGTCTTATGTATGTCATCATTGATTGATTCTTGTGCAAGCCGTGAGCACAAATACTTCAGGTTCTGCTTACGGTATGGCACGCCTCCATTTTGACCATGTGTAGCGCAGAGGATGTTGTAAACCTTGCTGAGGCTGATATTGTTCTCTTGGAGATTCCGGATGAAGTCCGTCATCAAAGGATCTATGTGACTATGAGAATTCCATTGACGCGTCTCCTCATGCCCAGCTGATAGCGGGTGGTTGTGCACATTGTCAAACATAGTGACGTACCACCCATGGTCCCTGGTGCGCAGTAGGCGAATCCTCGCTTTGCATCCTGTTCTGCATGATTCGGAATTCTCTTTCTCACTCTTGCCCTGAACATATACACACCCAATGGATATTGTTATAAATCAAAATGATGTCCAACATGATACCAAGTATACGAAATGAATCAGCTAAAAGTCAGTTAAAAAGGGTACGAATAATACTTGGCATTGGCAGACTATCTCATGCATAGTTTTGTACTTCTCCTCATTTATCCTGGTCTTGCCATGCCGGATCCCAAAACCGTTCTCCCATGAAAAAAGATTGTACATCTCATATGCTTCTTTACACGAGTCAAATGTAAAACCATTAACAGGGGCAAATAGATTGTTATTGCTGTTGTCGGTTGCTCTTGCGATGCAGACTTGCAGATAGTTGCTTTTGCTCGGTATAATCCTTTCATCAGGTCCAGACACGCCTCTGAATCTGCATTTTACAGTAGATTCAGTTATGTCGCTATATGTATGTAACAGTAGATGGCCTTGACCAATACAGTGTGGAGAGGATGGTTAACTAAATTTCAATTCATCACTTGAATTTTCTTATTATCAGATTCTATGTATGGTTGAATGCTAAGTTGCTAACAGTAGCGTGAGTGTGATGAGGGTGCAGAACTCCTGACGAGGTTTCAATGTCAAAATAATCACAATCAAACATGAATATTGATATGAATCTAAATATAACAGATGCCCAGACAAAACATTTATATACATGGAAACTTCCTGTGTTGATGTCACACCTCACAGCAGTATTGGAAAATTAACCACAACGAATGCATAGTGTTATTTTCATTGTGCGATCCAACATTCTAGGCATCATATTCCAGCCGATTTATGGATAAAAAAACAGTCAAACGGCAGAATGAAACTAGGTGGAACTCCACCAGATGGTTCCGCAAAAAATTCAGCCTAAGTTAGGTGTTCGATGGATATGCAAAGACAACATTCGTACCTCTTCTTCCAACTCCCGACGACGGCCATGGGTTGCTTTGCTGAGATAGCTGGGGTCTGGATGCCCCCGTCCGCTGAGACAGCAGGGGTCTGGATGGCTCCGTCGGATCTGGCGCCCGCCAAGGGGTGTGGACGCGGGCCCGGAGGGGCGCTCGCGTGCCCGACCGGAGGAGGGGTGCCTCGATCTGGCGCTGGCCGCGCCGCCTGCGGGTGCGGCGTGCTCGCCGGAGTCGACAGGGGTCGGCGACGGCGGCGGGGCTGCCCCTGCAAGGGAGACGCAGCCCTCGGCTAGGGTTTCGGCGCCGGCGTCGCCCGGGCCGGACCCCTTGCTGGGTCTGTCGGAATGGCCCAGATTGCCAGTTTGCGGGCCGGGGGGCCCATTGGCCGCACCCAGTGCGCCAGTGCCAGAAGGGACGCAGGGACGCCTCCCAGTGCTTGGGCCTGGTCGGCCTGGCCCGGTCGCCTCAAGCCCGCAAGGGAAGAGGCCTGGGCCCATCGCGACGGTGGATGCGCGGCCGCCTCTGCCTATTAATAGGTGGTTGTGGCTGCCGAAGGGTGCCCTAGATCTGTCGCTAGGGTTTCCCGCATCCCCCTCGCAGGTGCGGCGACTCGGGCATCGCGCGCGTCGCCTGCGCCTCTCCGCCTCTCCACCCCCTCTCACTTGCTCGTTCGCCACCGCGGTGAGGATGGGCTCCCGTCGCGTGGAGAAGCCACCTATCTCGCCTCCGATTCCGGCGGCGGAGCGGCAACGCGAGCAAGATCTGCGGGTGAAGGCGCTCGCCAAGGTCTCGTCGCCGCCGGCGGGCGAGGCGGGCTGGGGGCCGCCGCCTCCCTGGTGGCTCGCGGAGCAAGAGCGAAAGAAGAAGGAGGAGCGTGAGCGCAAAAAGAAGAAGAAAGAGGAGTACCGACGCCGTGGGCTGGAACAGAAGAAGGAGCTCAAGAGGAAGGAATCCCTCCTTCCTCTGAGCGGCGAGCGGGCTGGGGATCCTCTCGCCAAGAAGCGGAAGCAGAAGGGGGCAGGCTCGGCGCTTCCGCTGGCGTCCGGGCCGTCGGCGTCGAAGGGCTCGGCTGACGCCCCGATCCCAGTGGAGGAACTCGATGGGCCAGAGTGCTTCAAATGCGGGAGGGTGGGCCATTACCAGAATATGTGCCATTTCAAGCCTCTGTGCATCGTCTGCCACGAAGAGGGGCACGCATCGGCGCACTGCCCCACGCGCGGTCGGCCTCTGCAGATGCAGATCATGGGCAACGCCATCCCCGGCGAGGGCTTCTTCTGCCTCCCCTTCGTGGAGACGGAGGGCGAGGAGGTCAGGGCCCCGGCGGTGGCGGACGCGGCGCTCATCTCGGCGGCGCCCGACAAGCTGTCAATCTCAATCTTGGAGGCGGAACTCCCTCACCTCTTCGAAGGGGATTGGGATTGGCAGGTGGCGGCCGTCGGGGACGACATGTTCTCCGTCGTCTTCCCCGACAAGGCCATGCTACGAATGGCGACGCGAAGTGGCAAGCTGTACCTCTCCCTCAACGACATCATGGCAGAGATCAAGGAAGTAGTTCTGGAGACTCCCAAGGCCGAAATCATGCCGGATGTGTGGGTCAAACTCTGGGGAGTGGCACCCAAGCACCGCCGCGTGGATCGTCTCATGGCGGGGACCGTGATGATCGGGCGCCCGATGGAAGTGGACAAGGCGTCGTTGGCGGGGCTGGGGCCCGTGAGGATGCGCTTTGCGTGTCGCTCTCCGGCCAAGATCAAGGGATATGTTCAAATCTGGTTCAACAGTGAGGGCTTTACCATCAGGATGGAGGCCGAGGTGGGTGGCAGGCTGGGAGGTGCCCCCCTCCCCCTCCCCCGGCTAGCATGGACAAGGGCCCTGATGACAAGGACAAGGACATGGAGAAGGATAAGGACACGAGCATGGGGGATGACTCCATCGATACTGCGACATGGGATAAGCTGGGCCTCAAGGACAAGACTTCGGAGGCCGTGGCCCCGACTGCGGGGGCCACGAAGGACCTGGAGGAGCGTCAAGTTGGCGTGGGCAGCAACGAAACGGGCTTCAATCAATACGGCTCCAACATGTCCCTCGGCCTCGACCTCGACAAGGGCATCTCGGCTTCGTGCGACTCGGAGGGCCGCTCCATGCTCATCTCCCCGGCTGCAGAGAAAGGCGGGCTTCCCACGCCCGCGCGCGGTCTGGAGAATGGCGGGGTGCGGCTCCATAAGAAGTCGGCGGGCCCCAAGACTCCCCCGGTGGCGCCAACGAGTCCCCCCTCGGTGCGGGCGGGCACGCCTATCTCGCACCGGGCGGTGGTGATGGCGTTGGCTTCCCCTGGCGGTGCGGTCGGGGGGCACGGGCCGATGGAACCCCCGCCTTCCTCCGACACTCTCTGGGAGGAGGTGACCAAGGCGGCTCCCATCTCCACGGCCAAGCGCTCCAAGGCGGTGGCGACGACTCCAGTGGCGCAGGAACGGGTTAGCTCCCGGCCAAAGGGCGCCAAGGGCAACCTTCCTGCTCTCCAACGCGCGCAACTCTTGCTGGCCCAGAAGAACATGGAGACCGAAGGTAACCCCCTACCCTGTTTTACGATTTTCGACGATTATTCGGATGAGAGCCTTGGGGGTATTTTAGGGGATAGTGGGGTTGATCTGTCTGATGAGGGAGAGGCCCGAGAGCTCCTGTCTCTCATTCGCTCTAAGGAGATCGCGCAGGCCGCGCTTGCCCAGGCTGCGGTGGCACGCGCTGCGACGGTACCAGAAGAAGCAGGGGCTTCTCTGGTCCCTGTTGCTCGGCCCGATCGGGTGGACTCAGCAGCAGAGGCTGCACTGTCCCCCCCCCCCCAGCCCGTGGTCCTGTTAAGACACGGCGAGTGGCCAAGGCGGTTACCGCCCGTGGTATCCGCCTCCGCAATCGCATAATCTAAATGTGTTTCTTCTTCTGGAACATCCGAGGCTACGGCCACGTTGGGAGGCGGACCCAGCTAAACGAGTTCATTCGCGGCGAAAACATCGATGTAGTTGGTTTGCAAGAAACCATCAAGGTGGATTTCTCTCACCGAGACCTGCTCGCCATCGACCCGCTCGAACGCTTCGTGTGGCACTGGGTGCCAGCGATAGGCCACTCTGGGGGTATGCTACTTGGCATCAGCCATGTTTGCTGCGAGGTGGTGGCTTGGGACGCCGGCCGATTTTTTGTGTCGGCTCACGTCCACCACCGTGCGTCTCTTCGCGAGTGGGAGATTATAGTGGTCTACGGCCCGGCAGATCATTCACACTCGCATGAGTTCCTGGGGGAACTTCAGGAAAAGGTTGCGGCCTTGGGTGTCCGCAACCTACCCCTCATCGTGGGTGGGGATTTTAACCTAATCCGTTCGGGAGCGGATAAGAACTACGGGATTATTAACTGGACAAGGGTGTCCATGTTCAATAATGCGATTGCTTCAATGGCCCTTAGGGAAGTGGCCCGAGTGGGTGCACACTATACCTGGACAAACAAGCAACTCACTCCGGTTCGGTCAGTGCTGGACCGTGTTTTTATGTCCGCAGAGTGGGAGATGCTCTTTCCCATGTGCTCACTCCACACTGAAATGAGGATCGGGTCGGATCACGTCCCTCTTATCCTCTCCTCGGGGGAGGACCGGTTAAAACGAAGCCCACGGTTTTTCTTTGAAACTGCATGGTTTGAAAACCCGGAATTTGAACAAATCTTCCTCTCCAAATGGGAGTCCTGTTTGGCCCGGATCCGGCACGCGAGAGGGCCCATGGATTTCTGGATTTCCGCAGGGGCGGGGTTGCGCGCGGCTCTCAAAGGTTGGGGGGCCAACCAGGGCCGTGCGGATAAGCTGCCCCGAGCACGTTTGGTGACGGACCTCGCCCGTATGGATGCGGCTGCGGACGTACAGGTCTTCTCGGAGCAAGACTGGGCCGAGCGGTACGCTGTTGAGGCCCAGGTTGAGGCCCTCCTTCGTGCAGAGGAGGAGTACTGGCGAAGGAGGGGTGGAATAAAGTGGACGCTCAAAGGGGACGCAAACACAAAATACTTCCACGCCTATGCCAACGGTCGGCGACGTAAGTGCGCCATTCTGAGGTTGCAATCGGAGCAGGGGCTCCTATTGCGCCAACAGGATATAGTCCGTCACATTTACGACTTCTACATCGAGTTGCTGGGCTCCAGGGAGGAGTCCAGGGCTCGCCTACGGGCGGATATCTGGTATCCCGCTCTGCGGGTCTCGGATGAAGAGAATGAAGGCTTGGGCCTTGCCTTCCTCCCTCAGGAGATCGACCAGGCAACCCTTGGGATGAAAACTGACACGGCCTCGGGCCCGGATGGGTTGCCGGTGGCGATGTTCAATTTTTTTTGGCAAGTCCTCAAGGGCCCTATTTTTGAGGTGTGTAATGGGTTTATGCGTGGCACTGTAGACATCTCGCGTCTTAACTTTGGGGTTCTTTCGCTCATCCCCAAAGTTCCGGGCGCGGACAACATTAGACTTTTTCGCCCCATAGCGCTTATCAACGTCCCGTTCAAAATATGCTCCAAGGCTTGTTCTACGCGCTTGTCTCCAGTGGCTCATCGTATTATCAGTAGGAACCAAACGGCTTTTATTCGTGGTCGCAACATCTTGGAGGGCCCGTTGGCCCTCCAAGAGATCGTTCACTCGCTCAAACGTAGCCGCCATCCGGCAATCCTTCTGAAATTAGATTTTGAGAAGGTGTACGACCGAGTGAATTGGGAGTTTCTCCGACAAATCCTGCTGGATCGAGGATTTTCGGCAGTTTGGGTTCACCGTATGATGCAATTGGTCTCGGGAGGCCAAACGGCGATAGCGGTGAACGGAGAAGTAGGGAACTTCTTCCGCAACAAGCGTGGGCTGCGTCAAGGGGACCCAGTCTCACCGTTGCTTTTTAACTTTGTGGCAGACGCCTTGGGCGCCATGCTAGACAAAGCTCGTGTTGCTGGCCACATCAGGGAGTGGTCGGCAATCTGATCCCTGGAGGGGTGTCGCACCTTCAGTATGCGGATGACACCCTACTCCTTTTTGAGCCGGACACACACAGCATAGCAACGGTTAAGGCCATCTTGCTGTGTTTTGAACTTATGTCCGGACTAAAAATTAACTTCCACAAGTGTGAAGTGGTGTCCATAGGGATGGGCGTGGCCGAAAGTGAACGGGTGGCCAACTTGCTAAATTGCAAGCTTGGAAAGTTCCCGTTTACCTACCTTGGCCTCCCGATCGCAGAGAAGAAATGCTCGATTGCCGACTGGGAACCTCTCAACACTAAGGTGGCGGACCGGGTATGTCCATGGAGAGGTCGATTTATGTCATCAGGGGCACGACTAATCCTTACTAACTCTAGCCTCTCGTCCCTACCCATGTTTGCCATGGGTCTGTTCTTGTTGGCTGATGGGGTCCATAAGAAAATGGACACTCCCCGGGCACGTTTCTTTTGGGAAGGTGCGGGCCCTAAACGGAAGTACCACATGGTTAAGTGGCAAGCCGTATGTAGACCAAAAGCCCAGGGGGGCCTCGGGGTCATCAACTCTAAGCTGATGAACATTGCTCTTATGTGCAAATGGATCTGGAAGCTGTCCCAGGGAGGGAACGGCCTCTGGATTGACCTCCTCCGTGCCAAGTACTTCCCGCATGGGAATTTCTTTGAGGCATCTCCTCTCGGGTCACCTTTCTGGACCTCCATCCAATCCATCAAACCATACTTCGCCAGGGGAGCGAGGTTTAAGGTTAACAACGGCCGCTCCATCCAGTTTTGGCACGACGTTTGGATTGGCCAGCAACCCCTTTGGTCTGAGTTCCCCCATCTCTACTCCATCGCGGTTGAGCCCAATCAACTGGTGGCGTCGGCCCTCAGTGCCACCCCGCCCCCCATATACTTCAGAAGGGAGCTCGTGGGACCGGAGCGGGCCGAGTGGGATCACTTGCGGGATATGACTGCGAACGTACGCTTATCGGACTCCGTAGACGAGGTCTCTTGGAGACTCTCGGGCTCTGGCAAGTTCACTGTCAAGTCATTGTATAGAGAGCTGTGCCGCGGGCATGCCCCTATGGCAGCCACGGGGCTTTGGAAGGCGCGAATCCCGCTAAAAATTAAGGTCTTTCTTTGGCAATTATGCCAGGATCGCCTCCCTACCTCTATCAATATAGCTAAGCGCAATGGCCCTGCTTCCGGACCGTGCGCTTTGTGTCATAATGTGGAAGATGCTGACCACGCGTTCTTTCGCTGCCCTTTGGCGCGGTTTGCTTGGAGTGTGGTCAGGGAGGCCGCTGGGGTGGATTGGGATCCACGCTCACGCTCTGAGCTTGTGTCTTACTTATCTTCGATCCCGGGCTCTTTGCGCCGGATAATGTGGACGTGTGCTGCGGCCTTGCTATGGGCCTTATGGCATATTCGTAACAAGTTTTCTATTGAGGGAGCGTTTCCCTCTCACCCCGCTGATGTTATCTTCAAATGCATCTTATTCTTGCAGCAGTGGGCGCCGTTGGGAAGACAACAGGATGCTGATCACCACCGACAAGCTATCGCACGGCTCCGCACCGTCTACTCGGCGACCCGAGCCTCGTCGCCTCCTCCGTCTGCTGCCTTATAGGGATAGGCGGCCTTTTTGGTCCTGCTTCTTATGAGCCTGCGTGCTCGTTATTCTGGCTAGCTATGCCATGTAACGCACTTATCACCGCTCTCGCCTTTTGGCTCTTTCTCCGAAACTTGGCTGTCTAGCTTCGGTTCCGTTTAGTTGGTCTTGTTCCTTGTTTGCACGCTGCCTATTGTTGAGGGCTTTATTAATTTAAAGCCGGACGTCTCTGACGTCTATGTTCTAAAAAAAAGACAGCTCGGGTCTGGATGGCTCTGTCCGCTCTGCCTGTTGAGATAGTTGGGGTCTGAATGGCTCCATCGGCTGAGACCGCCGGGATCTGGATGGCTCCGTCCGGATTACAACCGCCGGCGGAATCTGATACAACGGTGGTGGCGGCACAACTCCTGGAAAGGGAAAAATGACAAATTTGTCAGGCACCACCACGTTTAGGCTTGGAATAAAACCGAAATTCGTCTCCCTAAAGATGAATCGGCCATGGATCGAGCTGACTGCATACCTTGATGCTGGCACATGTGTACCATTTTCCTCTCCACCTGGCCAAACTACAAGCTCGAACAGATCGGTATATCGAGCGCCAGGGATCTGGTCGCCGTGCGGCTCTGCTACGGGCTCGATGCAGAAATCATCTGCTCCCCATCCATCATCGCTAGGGAAGCAAGGTAGCTGGGCTCGACTTCCATGGATTCCGCTCACATGGAAGACTAAGAAGAGAGAGAGGGGACGGGGTGAGATGTGTGAAGGGAGCACTCACTGACGGCCTGGATATTGGGTGCACACAATTGAACGGGCTGGTTTGGCATCGCTGCTTTTGATGGACAGGGCCGACAGCTAGCAATACATGTAAGGTCACATCAGTCTGACCGCGACGGTGAACAGTGAGCTATTTCGGCCCAGAACAATTTGAATCGGTCGTCTTTCCCGCGTGGGATTACTGTTCACGTACAGGATTAATTGTTCACTCGTTTCACTGTGTTGGACGATCTCGAGGTGAGGAAACACTCACAGACGGCTTGGATATTGGGTGCACCGTGGGTGCAGCCATCTTGGGTATAGAAAAACCACACTCTATATTGTTTTCACTACTACAACAACACATTTATAGACATTTTTTTACCAAAGTGATTTTTTTGCATGAAAATGGAGCTTTATTTATGTACGAATAGTTGTGCCATCAAGCTAATCAAAGTATTTGGAGGCTCCTGCAACCACAAGTCGGTTCAGAGTTTCACCCTCGACATATAAGCCAACGATCTGTAGTCCTATTCTGTAAACGACCAATATGTATACATAAAAGCTCTCTCTCCTTCGTCACCTCCTTTATCTCATTCACCACATGGCCTAAGTACGACTGATTCTTATCCCGGTCATTTAGCATATTAACCAACTTGGCACAATCCAATTGTATGACCAATGGCAACGATGTATGCTCTAGGGCCATTTTGATTCCTTCTCTCGCGGCTATACATTCTGCTTCTAGCACATCCATGCAATAAGGTACTCTCTCCGTTTCTAAATATTTATCTTTTTGCAGATTTCAAATGAAGTATCACATACGGATGTATGTAGACATATTTTAGAGTGTAGATTCCCTCATTTTGCTTCGTATGTAGTCACTTGTTGAAATCTCTAAAAAGGCAAATATTTAGGAACGGAGGGGGTATATACCAACATGCTGAAGCAATATGACTTCCCTTACTGTCCTTACTGTCCCTTACCACCATCGATGCGCCTGCCATATTATCACATGTGTTGAAGGACCCATCCAGTGAGACGGTGAACCAGCCCACCGGCAGAGGAGGCCATGGAACTGGCTCCTCAACACGGGACCCTTTTCTCTCCAATGTGCCATCAATCTCAACAGTTCTTTTCCCTTTTAACAATTCATAACCGGACTCACTTCTAATCTGCTCCAAGGACAACATATAACTTTGTAAAAATACCTTGGTCGCCTCAACTGGAGATGGTTCTTTGTCATGCAACACATCGTTGCGCAACTGCCAATTCCGGCATACAATCATAATCACCCTCGCCCTCTCCTTTTCAGACAAAGTTACGAGCAAATCAAACAGCCACTCCCCTCCGGTGTTTACTATTGCTTCTTTTACTGGAATAGACCACACCTCCCCCATAGCATCCCAAATTGCGCCAGCCACTGGATAAGCTACCACTGCATGGAAGCTATCCTCGGCCACCCGTCCACACCTCCTACATTGGTCACTGACCTCAAGATGTCTTGCATTTTTAACTTCGCGCGTTGGTAATCCTTCCTGTAACAATTTTCAAGTACAAATCTTCATCTTCTGCGGCACATCAATTTTCCGAAACATAAGCCAAACCAGCTGGTCCCCATCAGGTCTCGTGCTTGTAGCCAAAGTGATATTTAAGTTTTTTGATAAAGGATAATAAATTTGTACCAATACGATACCAATTACACTCGGGCTATGCGGCAATACAATATCAAGACCAAGTCAAGATAGTGAGGATGGACATAATAATAAATAAATAAATACTAGAAAATGAAAAATAATGAAAGCCGAGGCGCCCAACGACACACAACAAATAAACATCACTACCATCCACCGTCTTTTTTTGCGAAAACGGTCAGATCTATTATAAATATTCAACGGAAGTACAAAGCACCTCAAACATAACAAAAATTACATCGAGGTCCACGGACCACTGAACGACCATTGCCGCCGCCAGAACGAGCCGCTAACGTGTCGTTGTCGTCGCTTCCATATCGGAGCCGGCCTGACCTTGTCGACGACAGTCGGAAAGTCTTCATACACGAGCCACAGTCGTCGCTGTTGAATCCTTGGATTGATCTAAAGAATCTGACACCAAAAATCACCGTTGCATATGCATAGCGAGAAACCCTAACCTCGCCGCCCAAGGAGCTAGCAGGAATCTACGTCAGAGCTCTATCTAATACGTTCTAACGGACAAACTTGAGGAGGATCGAAGGCCGGAAGACTGACTCGAATAAGCAGCGTCATTATCCATCCAAACGCCACCCCAGCGAGGACTAATACCATACCTATCTACTAGAGGGAGCCAAGACACCAGCATTCTCCTCCTCCGCCACCAGCCAGCAGAGCAGCAGGCGGAGGGGAGACAAAACCACGGGCTCGCCACAGTAACTTTCAGCCAGAGAAGAAGATAGTAACGGCTGCCATGTATACTTTGAGATTGTACTAGTATAGTCTGGTAGTAGAGGAGTTTGTATTGTCTTACTTTGGAAACAATTGTCCGCCACCATCTACCGTCTTTGACCCCACACAAACTATGAGAAGGTTCTCTTAAAGTAACACCCCTAGGAATGAAACGAAGCACCAATGTCGTGCCACTAGGTCCAATCACTGAAGGTCATATATTGAGTTTTCACCCCAAGGGCACATATAGCAATCAAAGCAATACCTTCAACAAACACATGGCGCGTAAGCACTACCATCAAAGGTCAGACCTTAGGGCATCTCCAGCCGCGCCCCAAGAAGGCCTCCCCAGGCGATTTTTTCGCGTTGGCGCCGAAAAAACGGCCCAGTCGCGCCCCAGGAGACCGATTTTCGCCGGCTGGGCGGAAAACAGCGCCGGCGGACCCAGCCCGAACCCGGCGCGCTGGGGGGCGCCCGGGGGCGCCGGGGCGAGTTGTTTTGGCGCGAAGAAGCCGCGGGCCAGCCGCGTCAGCGACTCGGCGCCTCGTCTCCCCCCAACAGCCTTGGTTCCCGCGGGGAATCAATGGCAAGGCTGCCGCCGGTCAGCCTTGCCATTGATTCCTTCACGGGCGGCACTTCACGGGACGGCGCCGACGCCTCCCCTCCTCGCACGCGTACACACGGGCGCGGCCCGGCTATAAAAGCCGGCGGCCTCCACTCCACTCTCCTGTACCCACACCAGCCCCGCCCGCCCCCTCGCCGCCGTCCAGCCCCTACCTCTCCCTGCCTCTCCCGAGCGCCGTCGCCATGGCAGAACGTTTCCCCGGAGACGAGGCGGCGGCCAATGGCTTCGGCCGCCGTTCGCTCCGCGTTCTGGAGTCCTGGCTCCTGTTCCAGGCGAACATCCCAGCGCCGCCGGACATGCGCGCCGGGCCATCGGGGTGGAGGCTTAGCGCCGGGGGAGTGCCCATTCCCCCCTTGCCCGACGCCGCGGCGAAGCCGGAGTACTTCGCCGAGGAGGTCGAGATCGCGCGCGCGTCCCTCACCGACGCCCAACGCTCCCTCCCCCAGTACGCCGCCGACAACCACGCGGCCTGGGCGGTGTACTTCGAGCGCCGCCAGCACCAGCGTTTGGCGTCCACCAACGGTGCGCCTCCTCCTCGTCGGCTCCTCCGCGCTTCGTCAAGCCAAAGACGGAGCCGGGGCTGGCGCCGGCGAAGGCGGAGCCGGGGCTGGCGCCGGTGAAGGCGGAGTTCGTCGACGACGACGCGGCCCTAGAATGGGCGCGCCAGGACTCCATTGCGATGGAGAAGGCGCGCCGGGAGAAGGCGAAGGAGCGCCAACGCGCCGCCCTGCGCCGCTTCGAGGAGCGCCGACGCGGCCGCGACGAAGACGGAGTCGTCGTCCTATGCGACAGCGACGACGACGATGACGCGCCGCCGCCAGTCCACCATGGCTACGTCGGGTCCAGCCGGGGCGTCCGCGTCAAGGAGGAGAAGGCCGACGAGGACGATGGCGGCGACGGCGGCGACGACTTCAGCCCCTTTCTTTTTTAGATTAGCTTATTGTAATGAAAATGGGCGAATTTGGCCGAAATTCGCCGTGTTTAGCCGAAATTTAACTACTCTTTTATCATAACTTCGCCGAACAACCCTTTTTTTTAAACAATCGTCTGGGGGCGGCCCTGGGGGCCGACGGCTGGGCGACGACTTGCCCCCAGGGCCTTTCTTTGCGCCGGCTCACCCCCAGGCGGCGTTTTTAGACGCCCCTGGGGGGCCAACGGCTGGAGATGCCCTTAGAGTTTCACCAAGGAGTTCGAGTGCCGGAGTATACTAAAATTTAGATGACCATCCATTTGAATGTATTATTGGACTAGAAACCAACAAAAGAATGGCGTGTAGCAAGTCCCCGCCACTCAGATAATTTGCTCTCACAATGAACAATCTTTCTACTAGAGTAACAAGATTACTACACCTATATTGTACCTCTCTTATCTGCAAATCTTCTCGTCGCATGAGATCATCACAATGCCGCCTTTCGTCCCTAGCATGCTAATCACCAATTTAGTTCATCATTTGGGTTGCAGTTGGGGGAAGATGGAATTTGCAGATGCCTTCTCCTCTGGTATACTTCTTCAGGCAATCTATGTAGCACATGACGGCTTGGCAATTGCCGGAGTAGATCACCTTGAGCAGTCACATTGTGAAGTATACTGCGCCGCCAAGATTGTGTGCGTATATCTTTATTACCTACTACTAAAGTGGCTATCGCTTCTGGTCGTCCGTCCCTAAAATTAAAATTACCCACCAATGCCACCCGTAAGTGGAAAAACGATTTGATTTTTCAGACCAAAAATCGATGCCTCTTTCGTTGTCTTATAGGGGCGCAACGAGTAGAGACTACAGAATGACTAGCAGCATAGTGGTTGGCCGATCACTCTCCTAGCAGCGAGACCAGGGTTTGATCCCCGACTTTCTCAATTTTTATCTTTCTTTTCTCACGCACGTCCTATTCATCATGTATGCGTTCATGGGCCGGCCCATGTGTGGGGCTTCACTCCCCTGTTTTTTTTCATTTTACTTTTTTTCTTTTCTTTTCTCATTCTGTTTTCTTTCTTCTTTAAATTAATTCCGGATTTTAATATTCTAAAAGTTTCGAGTTTTCAAAATAAAGTTTGATAAAAACATAAAATATATGTGAATTCAAAAATGTTTAGAAAATCTTAAAAAATTTGCAGATTCAAAAAATGTTGGTGGTTTTGCAAAACTGTTCGCAAAATTATAAAAAAAATCACAATTTGTAAAATATGGTCGGGAAATAAAATCATGTTCATGATTTTGAGAAAATGATCGTGTATTCAAAACATATTCGGGAATCTGAAAAACAATGTCCATAAAATTTTAGAAAATGTTCACAATAATAATAATAAATATTTGTTTTTTTAGTTTTGTTCCCCAATTTAAAAAAAGTTCATAGATTCAAAAAATGTTAATGAATATGAAACCGGTTCATACATTCAAAAAAATTATAAAACAAGAATAATGTTCATGATTTTTTGAGAAAAACAAAAATTTCAAAAAAAATGTTGGTCGATTCAAAAAACTATTCACTGATTCAAAAGTATTTTATGTCTAGGATTTGATTAGCTTTTCGAAAGTCTTTATATGTCTTGGCGTTGGGAGTAGTTTGTGGTCAATGAGATTTTTTTAAAAAGTTTTAAACGTTCCCTTGTGCAACATAGTGACAAGTGTGGCATGCACTGACAAACTCATAGCCTTGGGATTTACCACGTCGAGTGCATTGTGATCACGTGAACATCACGACCATCATCACCTAGGGTGAGAAAAGAAATGGCAACATGGTGAACCACTATGTTAAAATAGAGTACACTCATATATCGGGATATTGAGTCATACTTATTTGGTTAGCCATAATTTTTTTGTCTCCCGTTGCAACGCACGGGCATATTTGCTAGTAAAGATGAAGATATGCAAGCCATGATCAATCACACAAGATTAAATTCACGTAAAAAAAATTACATTAGATGAATAAAAAGAACCTTAGCACCAAAAGGACAACAAAGTTTTATTGCTAGTCGCCATAGATTGTCTCTCGTAGTCTGGGTTGGCAGTGAGAAATCGACCATGTTTGATCGCTTTTTTGCCTGCTCAGTGGGTTGGCTTGGAAGGGCTTTATAATGGCATGCATTGCTATTTCTGGAATCACGTAACTAGGTGACATTTATATCCGGGTTAATATTTGGAAGGGATATGGACCAGTGGAATCCCTTTAATTGCATCATCGGTATTTTCGGGAGTAATTTTTATATCTATGGTTTGCTTTAATTTCTAAAATTTCATCATGTTGTAATGCAAAAGCTAATCCTTTTTTTCTTTTTATTTATATATACTAGGTTCAAAGTGAGGTCATGCTCTTAAAGAGTTAGTAACTTTTGATCGCGGTCAAACTAGGAATTATGACATCTACTAGTACTCCCTCCTTTCCGGTTTAGGCTCAAATCTCAAATCTTATCAACCAAGGCATTTTATGAGTGGAGGAATGTATCTCGTACTTTACAAAACTACCCCAATTAAGCTCATGCATTAATTTGGATTAATTGCAGTAAATGCATGTATACTTTGAGATGAGTAGGAACATTACATGCATTGCTGTGTTCCTCTTTAATTCTTGCATGCAAAGATTTAATGTGCATTGGAAATTAAAAATGAGATGGAGATGAGCCCTCTAAATTGGAAAAACAAAAAAATTGAAATAAGCCTTATAAACCGGAAAGGAGGGAGTACATAACATTTCCTTTTCCATTTATATTAAATTTCAAGAATAATAACATGCATATATCTCTTCTCATCACTGGTCAGCATCCAGCCCCTGTCGCTACATCAAGGTCACATGCTACTTGGGAAGGTGCAGGTGTAGATGCACCGGCAACCCTGGGCGGCGCAACCACCAACTCCGCCCTTGAACTGGCGCGCACAGTCCGCCTTGCACTTGGCCGCCTCGCACTTGGTACCCGTGGGGATTACGGCCGAGCAAGTGTCTTGGAAGTACTGGGGCCCAACTGCCTTGCCCGCCATGCCGCATGCATTACGCATTTTTCAATTAAGCTCGTTAACCTAAACTGGAAATTTTCCTGCAGGTACTTGCAATATTGTATCAATATCCACGGAAGCATCGTAAGTTCGTAACATCTTTGTACCTGATGATGATGCGACGAGGACCATGGCTAGGAGCAGTACCATATAGATGGTCTTCATATTTGGCGTCGGTTGATAGATTTCCCTCGTACTGCTGGGATGGGCAGTGCTTGGTTGTTCTCTTGGTTCGCGATGGTCTTCCTCTGTTGTTAGGCTGGTGGATCGAGTCAGGACGGTTTTATATTGGTGATGCGCTTGTTACTTTTGGAAATATAAAGAGGCAAGGAATAAATGCATTGATGATCAGATATATGGATATAGATGGGACCATATTATCTACACGTTTTTTATTTCTGGAATTCTGGAGTGATATGCGGGTGTGTCAAAAAGCTTTTTTTTTTGAAGCTAAAACGCCCTCCGGCTCTTTATTCATTAGGCGCTAGCATGTCTGACTGCAAACAATCAGTCAGCCACCCAGGGATTATATCATACACATGCATAAAAACACTCAAATTTAACAAATGCCTAGCTACACGGTGAGCCGCCATATTAGTCTGACGACCCAAAAAGCGTAGCATGAATCCCTGAAACCAAGTAGACATCTCCTTCATCTCCACAATGAGATGATAACACGTGGATCTCTGAGGTGCATCCCAGAGTCGTTGAATCTCCTGACAGTCCGTCTCCATCAATACATGCTGGACACCCATATCTTGTGCCATGATTATCGCGTCCCTGCATGCAAGCAGCTCAATGGACCACGGGTCCGTAACCCCGTCATACCTTGAGCCTCCAGCTCTAATGAAAGCACCATGATGATCTCAAGCAATATAGCCCGCTCCTCCCCTCACAAGACCCATATCCGTTGCTCCATCCGTATTGATCTTAATCCACCCCTCCTCTGGTGGCATCCACCTCGGTCTGGTAGTGGTTGGAGTCTTCTTCCTCCCCGGGATCTCAAGTGCCCGAACAATCTCCTCAATAATCACCATAGATTTCAGAGGTTAATAAACCACATCACCATGTGTGTAATTGTTTCTTGAGTGCCATACTGCCCACATCACATAAATCATAATAGCCGCCTCCTCCTTCTTATATAGTCGCTGATCTAGGAGATCTCGAGACCATGACAGTGGGTGTAGATGTGGTCTATCAATACCAAAGAAACGTTGTGCTGCCTCCCAAAACCGCATGGCATGCTCACATTCCATCAGCGAGTGAAACAGGTTCTCATTGTCATTGCCACACATCGGACAGTTTGGTAGTTGCTTAATATGCCTTCTTTGAAGCTCGCCATACGAGGGCAAAAAGTTTTTTAGCACACGCCACCAAAACACCTGTATCTTTGGAAGCATGTTAATCTTCCACAGCGCCTTCCAGATGCTTGAGTCACCCGTAGATGAGCCAACATTCAGCTGTGTCTGTAACTTCGTTTGCATTGCATGTCTATATGCAGACCTGACCGTGAAGAGGCCGGATTTCTCTCTTGCCCATGCCCATACGTCCGCGCCTCCCACACGCGGTCTCGCCATGGCTAAGATAGCTTCGGCGTCAGGGGGAAAATATGCTACGCACAAGATCCGTGTCCCACTGGTTCATACCTGGGTCAAGCAAATCTGAAACAAACTGGATTGAGTTTGGCTTGAGAGAACCCATCGGTTTCATTGATCTGGTGCCTTCTATCCATTGATCGTGCCATACCTCCGTTGTCTCTCCATTGCCAACTCGCCATATGAGTCTTGTCTTCAACATATCTCTTCCTTGGATTATTGCTTTCCAAGTCTTAGAAGCACTTGCTGGGCAGCCCGCCGTCAAAAACCCCTCATTAGGGAAGTACCGTGCTTTAAGCACTCTTGCACAAAGACTATTTGGATTATCAAGTAGCCTCCAAGCTTGCTTGGCTAACAATGCATCATTAAAAATTTCCAAGTCTCGGAACCCCAAACCGCCTTGTGACTTCGCAATGCACATCTTATCCCAAGATTGCCAATGCATTCCTTTTCTGTCCAGTGATCCAGCCCACCAAAATTTTGACATGTTTGTCGTCACTTTCTTGAATAAACCTTTTGTGAGTTTGAAACAACTCATAGAGTAGGCCGGTAAAACTTGAACCACTGACTTCACAAAAACTTCTCTAGCTGCACATGACATCTTCCTTTCACACCATCCCTGCATCCTTGACCTTGCTCTTTCATTAATGTGATCAAAGCTCTGCTCTGTTATTCTACCCGCAGCTGTCGGAAGGCCAAGATACTTCTCTGACATTGCTTCTCTCTGTATTTGCAATGCCGCTTTGACTCCCATCTTAATAGAGGCGCCACTATTAGGGCTAAAAAATACCAAACTTTTCTACTTGTTTGCACACTGTCCGGAGCCGATGCTGTACTGGTACAATATCTCATTCAGTCTTATGGCGCTCCTAGAATCAGCCTTCATAAAAATTAAGCAGTCATCAGCAAATAAAAGATGGGATATCCAAGGAGCAGAATTGCTAACTCGGGTCCCCCTATCTATCCAACCACCATCATAGCTTTGCAGCATACACGAGAGACCCTCTCCACACAACAGAAAGAGATACGGTGAGATCGGGTCCCCCTGTCGAAAACCTCTCGACGGTGAAAACACCGGCAACAGCTCCCCATTGACCTTCACCTGGAAGCTTACTGTTGTCACACATGACATGACAAGGGAGATCCAACGATCATGAAAACCAAGTTGTCGCATTATCCCTTCCAAGTACTCCCATTCAACTCGATCATACGCTTTGATCATATCAATCTTAACTGCACACCAACCTTGCTTGCCTCTTTTTCTTCTCATCGAATGTATACATTCATACGCCACTAGGACGTTGTCGGTAATCAACCGCCCTGGGATAAAAACGCTCTGTTCCTCTGCAATAATCTCATCAAGAATCTCCCTCAACCGGTTAGCAAGAACTTTAGAGCAGATTTTGTAGATAATATTGCACAATGAGATCGGCCTATATTGTGTAATATTTTGCGGTTTTTTTACCTTTGGAATAAGCACGATCACCGTGATGTTCACCGTTGCTGGCATTGGTCCTCCGTTCAAAAAACCGAGCACCGCCGCTGTAACATCCGGGCCGACCAACTCCCAAAGGCGCTGGTAGAACCAAGCATGGAAACCATCACATCCGGGTGCCTTTGTCGGCCCCATAGCAAAGAGCGCAGCCTTCACTTCTTCCTCTCTGAACGACCTCGTTAGTCGTTCATTCATCGGTTCCGTTATTTTATGTGGAACATGGTGAAGCACTGCCTCCACATCCGTGTAATCTTGCGCCGTGTACAAGCTAGTGTGAAACTGTTGCACCTCGGCATGGATCTCCTCCTTCGTCTCACAAAGCTCACCGTCCGCGTTCTGGAGGCTGCGGATCCGATTTATGCTCTTACGTGCTGCTGCCCGTGCTTGAAAGAAACCAGTATTGCGATCACCTGCCTTGAGCCAGTCAGCCCGAGATCTCTGTTTCGCCAGTATCTCTTCCTTATGAAGGAGCTCCGATAGCTGGCGCCCTAGATCCTTCTCCTTCTTGGTCAGTCCTCGAAACAGAGAGTTTGATCTCTCCTTTTCATATTCTCTCCGAACCTTCTTGATTTTCCTCTTTACATCTCCAAACTTTTTTGTTTTCCTATCCGTCAGATGTACTTGCATGTCCGACAGGGCTTGTTCTATGCCCTGCAAACCTTGCAGTCCTGCACCCTTGCGCCAGCCATGTAGAACAGCGGCATCATACGATTCCTCCCGTTGCCAGGCCTCCTCGTACACAAATTTGCGCTGGTTTCTTCCTTCCGCCGATGGCACTCCCTGCATCTTCACCACCAATATACAATGATCTGACTTTGGAGTCGGGTAGTGTCTTACGAACGTAGCAGGGTACATTGACATCATAGCCGGGTTCACTAGGAATCTGTCAAGGCGAACCTTCACATTACAATCACCATGTTGCATATTATCCCATGTAAAAGGGACCCCCTGGAAACCTAGATCATTTAACTCACAGTCATCCATACATTGCCGAAAACCCTCCATCTGCCACTCAGGGCGATCATGAGCTCCAAAGTATTCTGCATTGTCCAAGATTTCATTAAAATCACCCCCACAAAGCGATGGGGCATCACTTTGAGCCTTCAACCATCGCAACAAGTTCCAACTTTTTGCACGTTCACTTCGTCTAGCTTTTGCATAGAAACCCGTAAACCGCCACTTCTTATTGTCACCAACTAAATTCGTAACCGAAACATCAATATGCTGATCTGAAAAATTATTAAGAGTAACATCTACTTTATTGGACCAAAACAATGCTAGTCCTCCACTGAGGCCATCAATATTGACAGGATAGCAACCCTCAAAACCAAGCCGGCCAGTGAGATCACTAACCCTTCTTCCCTCAATCTCTGTCTCCGATACAAAGACTAGGGAGGGAGCTTCTCTCTTCACCAAATCGTGAAGTTCTCGAACTGTCTCCGGGTTCCCAAGGCCGCGACAGTTCCATGATATGCAATTCATTGCTGCCCGCAGGGCTGGATCCCAGCCGCCGCGTGGAACGTTGCTTCTTCTTCCTGTGCTTTCTTCTTCTTCGAATCCCTACTATCCTCCCGTGACCCGGACGATTCTTCCTCCTCATTCTGTCTCTTCCTCATCATGGTTTATGTATCTTGCAGTAGCATAGGCCTGTTTCCCCCATGTAGGACCTTGAGAAGAGGTGTCTAGAGGGGGGTGATTAGACACTAAGTACCAAAGTTGCAGTTTTTAAGTTTCCTTAAGTTTAAGTGGAGATTAGGAACAAGTTTAACATTCACAATACATGCCAAGCAAGCATGCAAAGAGTGTATGAGCAGCGGAAAGTAAAGCATGCAACTTGCAAGAATGTAAAGAGAAGGGTTTGGAGGATTCAAACGCAATTGGAGACACGGATGTTTTTGGCGTGGTTCCGATAGGTGGTGCTATCGTACATCCACGTTGATGGAGACTTCAACCCACGAAGGGTAACGGTTGTGCGAGTCCACGGAGGGCTCCACCCATGAAGGGTACATGAAGAATCAACCTTGTCTATCCCACCATGGCCGTCGCCCACGAAGGACTTGCCTCACTAGCGGTAGATCTTCAAGAAGTAGGCGATCTCCTTGCCCTTACAAACTCCTTGGTTCAACTCCACAATCTTATCGGAGGCTCCCAAGTGACACCTAGCCAATCTAGGAGACACCACTCTCCAAGAAGTAACAAATGGTGCGTTGATGATGAACTCCTTGCTCTTGTGCTTCAAATAATAGTCTCCCCAACACTCAACTCTCTCTCGTAGATTTTGGATCTGGTGGAAAGAAGATTTGAGTGGAAAGCAACTTGGGGAAGGCTAGAGATCAAGATTCATATGGTAGGAATGGAATATCTTGGCCTCAACACATGAGTAGGTAGTTCCCTCTCAGAAAATGTAAGCTGGAAGTGTAGGTTCAGTCTGATGGCTCTCTCCATGAATGAAGAGGAGGTGGAGGGGTATATATAGCCTTCACACAAAATCTAACCGTTACACACAATTTACCAAACTCGGTGGGACCGATTCAACAGACTCGGTCGGACCGATTTAGTAAACCTAGTGACCGTTAGTGATTTTCGGTGGGAGTGACATGCAACTCGGTGAGACCGATTCGGTTAGGGTTAGGGCATAACGTAATCTCGGTAAGACCGATTACACAAACTCGGTGAGACCGATTTTGGTAATAAGATTTCCAGAGAGTTGGTCAGGAAAACTCGGTGGGACCGATTACTCAAACTCGGTGGGACCGATTTTGGTAATAAGTTATCCAGAGAGTTTGCATTGTAATCTCGGTAGTACCGATTGCTCAAACTCAGTGAGACCGATCTTGGCAATGGACATACACAGAGAGATTACAATCCCATCTCGGTGAGACCGAGATCCCTATGGGTAAGACCGATTTGCTTAGGGTTTGTGGCAGTGGCTAAGACATATGAAATCGGAGGCGCCGGATAGAAAGAATCGGTGTGACCGATGTTGGCTTTAGGTTTAGGTCATTTGTGGACGTGGGAAAGTAGTTGAGGGTTTTGAAGCATATCACTAAGCACATGAAGCAAGAGGCTCATTAAGCAACACCTCATCCCTCCTTGATAGTATTGGCTTTTCCTATAGACTCAATGTGATCTTGGATCACCAAAATATAAAATGAAGAGTATTGAGCTTGAAGCTTGAGCCAATCCTTTGTCCTTAGCATCTTGAAGGGGTTCCCACATCCTTTAGTCCATGCCACTCCATTGTTGAACTTATCTGAAACATACTAGATAAAAGTGTTAGTCCAACAAGAGATATGTTGACATTAATTACCAAAACCACCTAGGGAGCACTTGTGCTTTCACCCCGCCTCTTCCAGCTGAGTTATTCATGTCGACCCTGCGATAGACGGATGGCTCTCGACCCGTCCTACCTCCTCTGCCGTTTGCACCTCTCCCCCTTGCATTGAACTGGTAAACCGTGTGCTTAACTCTACCAGTGGTTGGCTTCTCCGGCGAGTTCACCTCCAGTCTCGGCTCTACATCTTCCTCTCCTTCTCATGTCTCCTTCTGTCCACCCATATCTCCGGTGGCCTCTTGCTTGTAGGTTGGTGCTCTGCCCCTACTCTTATTCTTGCTAGCAACGAACCCGAGTGCCTCCCTGTATGGCGGTCTTCCATGCTCATCCCTCCCAGCAGGTGTTGGACACATTAGTTCAGCATGTCCCAACAACCCACATGAGAAGCAGAAATAGGGCAAGTTCTCATATTGGATCTCAAAAAATTCCGTTTCCCTTGTTCTAGCCTTCTCGAGTTGCACCTAGCGCATCAGAGGTTCATCTACTTTGATCCAAGCGCTAAACCTGAGGCAATACCCAGAGGCAAATCCCTTCTCATCCGCATCAAGTGCTACCACCTCTCCCACCATGCCTGCAATACGCTTTGGCCACGGCGGGCATAACAGATTAAACGGGAGGTTGATCACACGCGCCCAAATCTAGATCTTATCGAACTTAACCTCTGAGGGACGCGATCTGATGTTAAACCTCTCTAGAACCACACAATGCTTCCCCACCATCCATGGACCTCCTTCAAAGATCCGATCACAGTCCCGCTTGATAGCGAAACTAGCTAGAAACACGTTCTCTCCTTTTGGCCGGAAGCTTAGGCCCCTCGGGTTGCCCCACGCCGGGCGCAGGGCCTCCTCAATGGTGTTGACATGAAACGCCTTTCGAAACAGAACCTTTCCGATTAGTGCATAGGGTTCTTCGATCCTCTCTTCTTCCTCCTCATCAATCACAAGCTTCGTTTTCTCCTTCTCCGTCAGGTCCAAACGATCCATCATCTGCTCGACCGTCTCAGTCTCCCTCATCTTTCCTCTCCTTCCTCCCGTGGCGCTCGACTCCGCCATCAGTTCGCCCGGCTTCCCCCCGATCCCCTCCACCCAGCGACCCCAAGGGTGGGAAAGGACGCAAAGGTCCCCCCATGATCACCCCGAGCGATCAAACTGCAGCGTACCGGCGATCGGAGAGCAGAAAAGCCGGCGATCTTCAAAACCCTAGCCTGCGCCTCTGAGATCGCCTCGTGCGCCGCCTCGCCACTCGAAACCCTAGGATACCGGTTCGGGGCTCTTCGCAAGCCGATTTGGAGCTTCTGTCGCCATCGTGGTCAAGACGTCAAACGATCCATCTCTCGGTCAGGACGGCACCGGGTGTGTCAAAAAGCTATATTGGCAATGCGTGAATAGATGGGACATCATATTATATATCCATATATCTATACTACTTATAAAAGATTAAACATTGTTTTTTTAAGCGCACCCCACAAATATACGTGGACCTATTACAACCGATTAGCCCCTTAAACTTAATCTAACAGCTAAAGTTAGCCTAATCTGTTGTCTGTGTACATTTAGCAATTTAAGTTGGCTGACCATACTCCACCACGGAGGAAAGTAACGAACTCCGCGCCCAGCCGCCCACGTCCTTGAGCCCTACAATCACGTACGCACGGCAACAAAAAAAAAACTGCCGGCCATCTAGCAACGAAACAAAGAGGATGAGGAGCCGCCGCTGCGATTGATTTGTCCAGGAGGGCCGTCGGGGGGCGGGGGTGGAGCCACGCTGTCAGTGATGTACCGGAGCGCGCGGCGCTCGGCCCACGACGGCGTGGCCCGTGTCAGACGGCGGTGTTAGGGTTATCCCCAAACGTCCGAGCGGCGACGGCGGACGATTAATGATTGTCGACGATGGCATGGGAAGGCGGGGTGCTCCGGCCGGCGGGGCCGGGCGGCGCGTGTGGCATCGCGGGGAAGCAGGCCTGTTATGGGGGTGGTCGAAGCGGTTCACAGTGGAACTCGCGCTCAGCGGGCATGGCATGGGCATGACGGCAGTGCGTCCTGGGCGCGCCTCGCGTGACGCGACGGTCTCACGGACAGCGAGTGGGACGCCGGGGCGACGGCGGGAACGTCCAGGAGGCCGGGGCTTGGTGCAGGCGCATGGCAGCGGTAACCGACAGCATGCTCAAACAGAGACCGGTGGCGGCGTACGCGTTGGATTGAGCTCGGACAGCAGGGCCAGCAACATTGCACGCGGAGGCGGCCAGCTTGCAAGCTAGCGCAATCGCGGCGACACGCACGGCCAGCATGGCCGAGGTGCCTTGCGGCCCAGCGGCTGCCCGACGAGTGGTGGCGGGCCTGCACGGGCGGCGAGCTTGGCGACAACATGTGTGTCGTGCCTCGTGCGCAGGCCAGCTCAGCGTGAAGCACACGAGCACGAGGTGCGCATCAGACTGCTGCTACTTTACTACTGTATTTTGTAGTTCTTGCTAGGTCATGAACGTGGTGCTGAGGCACGAAGTCAGCCTCGACGCAATCAAATGACTCCTGAGTGCCGAGCAGTACGTGCCGTCGAGCAGCCAATGGTGAAGTGCATTTTAGGTACAAACGTCAGGTTCCAGTTGCACAACTATAGAGTGGAGTATTGCTAATGCTGAAGTGCATTTGTATTATCTGCATTTTTATTTAACGGCAATACTTTGTAAAGTTTTTCACTGCCCGTGTACACATTTTCAACTTTATCTAATAAAACCAAAGTTCAGATTTTATTTGAGCAGACAGAATTGAGGTTTATAGAGTACCCTGCTCATGAGGCCTACTACGTCATGCTCTCCAACGTATTCACATTGACGCATAGATGGAAGGAGAAGTCAGCGTTGCTCTGCGGCTACCGTCGGGAGTGAAATGAGATAATATAGAAAATACGATGTTTCGATTGCATGAAACTTGTTTTCTTATTTTCACCTAATTTCCAGTCTTCTTTTCTGTTGCAAGATCTGACATTTTCCTTCTTGCCACTTCCAGTATGAACATATTTGAAAAGAAGCGGTGCTCCGAGTTGTTGATACGGTATTGTCATTACTGCATAATAACAAGATACGGTATGTTCTCATTTACTTCTATATGTTCTTCCATTCTAACATAACAGAGTACTTGTCCACTAGAAGTCTGTGTTTTGTAATTTAAAGTTTTGCCGTGAAGTATGAGCTGTGACTACGGTAGCTGTTGAATTGAAGTTAATCCAGCTACACATAATAAAGTATTGTATAAACTATCATATACCAGTGCCCCATGAGTGAATAACAGAAAAATACATTTAACAAAATGAAAATGTTTGGTCTGGATACCAAGCAGGAAAATAGCTAGGTTCCTGTTGTGAAATGAAAATGCTCTATGGTTTCCACAGTTTCTTTCTTATATGTGAATCTTAGGGAGTTTTCATCTTACAGCGTGATCTAGATCCATAACATGCGTCTGCACTATCTCGAACTGGTACCTCCACGATGGCATCATAGTACAAGCTACCTACTTATGAACAACCATGTCATGGGTTCATCTCCCATGTTGATTAACTTTCCTTGATGGTTGCATGTTAGAACTCAATGTTGAAAAAGAAGTTTTTTCGTAACAAAAGATACCAGTTACCACATTACCACATCATATGTCAGTTTACTTGCAAGCCGGATTACGAAAAAACTTGGCCCATGTTGATTAACAACCCTTGCCTGAACGTGCTTTGTCTCAACTTGGCCAATGTAGGCACAATGTTGATTTTCTCTTGCAGAAACATTGTAAAATATATTATTTCCATTTTTCTTGTATATAAGGATCAAGCATGGAGATTTCATTTCGACATACGAATGTTTATGACATTCCAACTTTTGACATCACTAATTTTTTCGAAGTGCAACACCTGATGAAGATCTTCTTTGACAGTTTTTGACATCACCAACTTATGACAGTTTTTATATCCGACTTTCGACATCGCCATATATTATTATACCACTGTATAGCTTGTGCACATTCGTTCATATTTCGTTATATCCTTCACAACATTGCAAAATCTATCTAAAAAGATGAGTTAAGAAGATGACATGCTAAATCTATCCACTTAGCAACTGTGCTTATTTAAATAATTGTTTAATTACTAGGATGTACAAGGAAGTTGGAATTGTTTAATTACTAGGATGCCGGGGGACCTAAGGGCTTGACCGGCGGCATCAACTGCTTAAGTTGGCATTGTCGCGGTGCGGGGAACACCACGACTGTTGGTGAGCTAGTTTCCCTGGTTAAAATCAACAATCCTAGCATTGTTTTTCTTTGTGAAACTCGCCAGAAAAAAGAAAAAATGCATCGCCTGCGGAATAGGTTGGGTCTTCGTGGTTTCGAAGGAGTTAGTAGTGATGGCCTTAGTGGAGGTCTTGCTATGTATTGGCATGAGAGTCTGTCAATTGAAATAAAATCTAGCTCCAGCAGGTACATCGATGCCTATGTTCATGATGGGATGGATAAACCCCCATGGAGATTGACATGTGTTTACGGTGAGCCAAGAACAGAGAATCGCCACTACATGTGGGAGACTATCCAAAAACTGCGAGTTGAATCTGATTTGCCGTGGCTCCTGATAGGGGACTTTAACGAGGCGTTGTGGCAGTTCGAACACTTCTCAGCCACACCTCGCCCTGAAGCTCAAATGGCGGCCTTCCGCGAAGTTCTCTTCGTATGTTCTTTAACAGACTTGGGGTTTGCAGGCATACCCTATACGTATGATAACGGAAGACAAGCCAAAGCAAATGTACGTGTTCGGCTGGACCGTGCACTCGCTGATGACTCGTGGCGTGACATTTTCTCGGATGGGCAGACTGTCCATCTAGTCTCACCGGCCTCTGATCATTGCCCCATACTAGTCAAGCTCCTGCAGGAGTCTCGAACAGCAGGAAGTCACCGGCCAAGACGTCATTATGAGATTCTATGGGAGCGAGCTGCGGAGCTCCCTGAAGTTATTGCTGCGGCATGGAGATCAATGGGAACCAAAGCTGACTTGGGAGCAATTAAGGCCGGGCTGGATAATCTAATGACACACTTGCAAGGATGGAGTAAAAAGCGTTTTGGCAACACTCTTAAGGAGCTAGAAAAGGTGCGTAAAGAGCTAGAAGACCTGCGAGCAAGTAATGTTGAACAGAGAGAAATCCGGCGAAAGTCAGATTATATGCAGGAACTCTTGTATCGGGAGGAGATGCTGTGGATGCAACGCTCTCGCATCAACTGGCTGCGTGAGGGAGATCGCAATACAGAGTTCTTCCACCGAAAGGCTACTTGGCGTGCACGTAAAAATAGAATCAAGCGACTGCGTGATGAACATGGTGTTTGGCAAGAAGATGCTACAGCAATGCAGAAGTTAATACAGTCATATTTTCAGCAGCTTTTCACTAATGACCCAAACCTGGAGGCTAGCGATGTAGTACATCTGTTTCAGGAACATGTCACCGGAGACATGAATGATTTTCTGTGTAGAGATTTTACAGAGGAGGAAATTGGAGATGCTCTTTTTCAGATCGGGCCCCTTAAGGCCCCAGGCATCGATGGATTTCCGGCACGCTTCTACCAAAGGAACTGGGAGGTAATGAAGACCGAGGTGGTTAATGCAGTAAAGTTATTTTTTGCCACAGGGGTGATGCCAGAGGGGGTAAATGACACTGTTATCGTACTTATTCCTAAGTGTGACCAGCCATCAACTGTGAAGGACTTCCGACCCATTAGCTTGTGTACGGTTCTTTACAAGGTGGTTGCTAAATGTTTGGTTAACCGTCTCCGGCCGATCCTGGGCGAGCTTATATCTGTTAACCAAAGTGCCTTCGTTCCGGGGCGTTTGATCACAGATAACGCCCTTTTGGCTTTTGAATGCATGCATTTTATTGAACATAGCACAAATGAGGACAAACAATTCTGTGCATACAAATTGGATCTGTCAAAGGCTTATGATCGTGTAGACTGGGGATTTTTGAGGAAAGTGATGCAAAGGTTAGGCTTCGCTTGCCGGTGGGTTGAATGGATAATGTCATGCGTGACCACGGTGAGGTATTCAGTCAAATTCAATGGAGCTATCCTGGATTCATTTTCCCCATTGCGCGGCCTCCGTCAAGGTGATCCGTTATCCCCATTCCTATTTCTTTTCGTGGCTGACGGTCTGTCTGCTCTACTCCAGAGAGAAGTGCAGGGCCAGAGTATTGAGCCTCTAAAGGTGTGTCGTCGAGCGCCAGGTATATCACATCTCCTCTTTGCGGATGATAGCCTCCTCTTTTTCAAAGCGGAGGTCCAACAGGCGGAACGGGTAAAACAAGTGCTTGTGGAATATGGTCAAGCTACGGGGCAGTTGATTAATCCTGAAAAATGTTCCATCTTCTTTGGAGAGACATGCCCGATAAGAGTGCAAGAGGATATTTAAACTGTTCTTGGTGTGAGTAGAGAAAAGTTTGAGGCAAAATATTTGGGTTTGCCAACACCCGATGGACGCATGCACAAAGGTAAATTCCAGAATCTTCAATCAAGATTAGCCAAGAGAATCCTCCTTTGGGGTAACCAGTCTCAGGGCGGCAAGGAAATATTAATAAAGGCAGTGGCTCAGGCGTTACCAACACATATCATGGGTGTCTTTAAACTCCCATTTGGGTTATGTGATGATCTCACTCATATAACAAGGAATTTTTGGTGGGGTGCCGAGAATGGGAAAAGAAAGACACATTGGGTGGCCTGGGATAATATGGTGAAACCTAAAAGTCATGGCGGCATGGGATTCAGAGACATGCGTTTGTTTAACCAAGCACTACTTGCTCGCCAAGCCTGGAGGCTGCTGGAATTCCCTAACTCCTTGTGTGCGCAGGTACTTAAGGCCAAATACTATCCCAACGGCGTCCTAACAGACACAGTCTTTACTGGTAATGGCTCCTCCACTTGGCATGCGATTGAGTATGGCCTCGAGCTACTTAAGAAAGGTATCATCTGGAGGGTAGGGAATGGAGCTAGCATACGAGCTTGGCGAGATCCTTGGATCAAACGTAATCATCAGCTGCGTCCGATCACTGCTAGAAGGAGATGCCGGCTAAGATGGGTGGCAGATTTCATCGACCCCAATGGAAGCTGGAATATGGCCCTTGTCCGCCAACACTTCTTGCCTGTTGATGTTGCGGAAATCATCAAAATTAAACCGTCAACACGGAATCAAGAAGATTTTCTTGCATGGCACCCGGAGAAACGAGGGATGTTCACTGTGCGTAGTGCATACCACTTGGCTCTTAATGAAAAAATGCGTAACGAAAGCAGTGGCGCGTCCAGCAACAATCCAAGCGGTTACAGACCTGACTGGAAGCTCATTTGGCAATGTCCAGTCCCTCCTAAGGTACGGATTTTTGCATGGAAGCTTGCATCTAATGCTTTGGCTACCCAGGAGAATATGTGCAGAAGAGGTATGGAGGAAGATCCCACATGCACTGTGTGTGGACGGGAACCAGAAGATGCTTTCCATGCCCTATTCCGATGCCCACATGCGCGTGAGCTCTGGGCAGCAATGCGTCAAGAATGGACCCTCCCAGCTGAAGGCGTTTTTGAGCCAACTGGGCTGAATGGATATTGCAAGCTCTACATGCAATGACGGAGCAGCAGCGGGCTATGGTTCTCATGATTCTTTGGCGTGTATGGCATTGCCACAATGAAATCACCCACCAAAAAATCCCACCAACGGCTCAAGGCTCAAAAAACTTCCTGGCAAGTTACCTCAACTCTCTCTTGCTTATTCAGCAGCATCCTATTGTTGATGTTCAAAAGGGAAAGCAAGTGGTGGATTACGTCCAGAGCTGCACCACTACACGCCACTCGTCGGATGGCCGTCAAAAAGTGCGTCAGAAATGGGAACCTCCATCAGCGGACCGGGTCAAACTCAATGTGGATGGATCGTTCATTCCAGATGGGTCAGCAGGAACGGGCATGGCGCTACGTGACAGTGCTGGATCCTCGATCTTCGTTGCATGCAGGTACCTCTTTGGATGTGCCGACGCTGTGGACGCAGAACTTGCTGCGATGGAGGAGGGCCTGGCCCTTGCGCTCCAATGGTCGCCACTTCCGTTGTCCGTGGAGACGGACTGTGCTGAAGCTGTTGCACTGGTGCAATCCTCCACCCCCAACATGTCGTGCTATGTGTTGCGTGTCCAGAATATTCGTGAACTTCTTCAGGAAAGAGATGTCTCGATCGTCAAAATCAGTCGCGAAGCCAACTCTGTGAGCCATGGCTTAGCACAGCTAGGTAGAGAGCAAGTGAAAACTGCAGTTTGGCTAAGAAATTTCCCTCAGGAAATTGCCATAGCTATGAACACCGATTGTATCTCTATTGCTAGCTAATATATTCACTCTTTCCTCGCAAAAAAAAACAAGGAAGTTTACTCTTAAGTCGGGCAAAAAAGACAGGTTTACTCTTATGCTCATTCATGCGTTGCACGTGCACGCTTAGTAGTCTGAACTAAAAATTGTCATTGGACACACCCGCATAAGTACACATAGGTTATGTACTTACAAAATAATTCTGGAACTGTATTGGCAATTTTTCTTTTTCTTTTTTAGGGGGAACTGCATTGGCAATTTGGCATGGATTGACATGGGATCGCACTTGGGCCAGTTCTTTTTTGGGCTTTTAGCTGGCTGTGGACTTTTAGATTGGGCTTCAAAAATAAGTTGGGGAGACAAAGCTTATTTCCACGGCCAGTCATAAGCCGAAAAGAAATGGCCCTGACCACATTACCACATGATATGTCAGTTTACTTACAAGCCGGATGACAAAGCTAGCCCATGGGTTTAGAAAATGTATAGTGAATATCTTAGTAGATACAGTGTTATCAATAATTGTATTGAGCTAACTGTGAATTTTCACTTGGCGTAAACTAGGAACGAGCAGTATTGTCATGAGGCAATAAGTAAGGGCATTTCTAACCGATCTCCAATAACCGGTTAGAGTAAAAATCGGTTTTACTCCTCTAATCAGAACCTAGCCGATCCCCAATCAGTGCTAGTGGACGATAAATTATCCTCAGCCGCGCCGCGCCTCCCTATATTTACTGCTCGGCGGCTGAGTAAAAATTCTCCACTTGGTCTCCTCTTTCTCTCCGCCTCCTCTTCCTCTCCTCCATCCCATCCCCTGCCGCAGGCGACTCCCCCCGCCTTTCCCCAATGCCCCCACCTCCCAATGGCAGGCCCCCATCGTCGTTGCTCTCTGTCGTCGATCCACGCCACTACACCCGCTGATTGTCTTCGAGCGGCGCGTCCTCAAGCCGCCGTCGCCCCTCCAATGCGGCCACCGCCTGCCGCATCGCCGACTTCCCCAAGCTCCCACCCCGCGGGAACCGTATAGGGGATACCTTGGCGTCTGCTAGCGCGCATGGGACTTGGGTTGCGGAGATCACCGACCGATAGACCCGCTAACATAAGTGGATCAGGTCGTTCCCACACGGCGGAGCTCGCCGCCATGGAATCGGTGGCAAGTCAGGCTCCATGGCGCGGCGGCGCGCCTGAACTTCCTGTTTGGGATGGCGGCGGTCCACCTTGTCCCGGTGGCGCCGGGTGTGGTGGATGCGGCAATGGCTCAGGAGGACCGGGAGGCGAGGAAGCGTCTCGCGGTGGAGGCCGCGTACGAGGAATACATGGCAGAGCTTTGCCGGTAGCACCCCGAGCTCGTGGAGGCATAGTGGGCCATCTTCGCAGAGCGGGCGGTGAACGGCGAGGTCATATCATCTCCGATGACGAGGAGCAACATGGCGGCGGCGACGGTAGCACGGATGAGTTTGACGCCGAGGAGTGGCGGCACATCTTCCCCGATTCCGGGGACGACGGCACCAGCCCGGACCCAATGGGCGGTGGCATGTCGAGGCAAGATTGGCTCAACCTCTACTACGGCAAGCATGAGGTTGAAGATTAGATTATGTTTAGTTTTAAGTTTAAGTTTAGCTTAACTTTAAGTTTAAGTTTAGTTTAAATTTTGGTTTTCAAGACAATGTGTTAAATTTTGGTTGTTTAAATCGGTTGTCATGACAATGTGGCCAATTTTGGTTGTTTAAATCGAAAGTAGGTTAAACTTTTATGCAAACTTGAATTTTACTCTGCTAGGGGATCGTTTAGGTCCGGCGAAAATTTAGTTGAGTAAAAATACTCCACGAAGGATTTACGCCACCAGATACTCCGTTAAAGATAGGGGATCGGTTAGAAATCCCCAAAGGAAAAGTTGAGTCGCCAAAAATAGTAAGGAAACAATGTTAATACAAACAAATGTTATTTTCATACTCTAAAGAGTACTGCACGACACACATCATACGGCGCTTATTGAATTATGAATGCAATTTCAAGAATGGAGTGAAGTGCATTGTATGTCCATGAACTATTTCAGGGGTGTCATGTAGGTCCTCAAACTATAAAAATTGGCATCGGGTCTCGAAGTACAGTAGGTGTGTCATTCAGATCCAAAATCTGCCCGACCCCACCTGACCGGCCAGCTGGCACCATTGACCCGTGACATATTAGAAGAGGGGCCCGCAATGTAACGGCCGGTTGGAAATATGCAAATAAAATGAAAATCATTGTTTAAAAAATTGTTCGCGAATGTGGAAAAATGTTCATGGCTTTAAAAAATTGATCATTAGTTTATTAAAATGTTTGCGGATATAGAAAAATGTTCATGACTTTAGAAAACTGTTCGCCAACAATGAATTTGGAAAAACTATGTTCGTGACATTAAGAAAATGTTTGGAATGATAATTTTATTATAAAGAAAACATGTTCATGAACGATAAATTTGAAAATATATTCACGAACAACAAAAACAGTTCATGAATATGAAATAAATGTTCGCAACTTTAGAAAAATATTCACGAACAATAAATTTAAAAATATGTTCGCATATCACAAATATTGTTTGTGAATATGGAAAAATGTTCACGACTTTAAAAATGTTCGGGAATGGTGAATTTGAAAAAGGTACACGAACAATCAATTTGGAAAAAATGTTCATGATTTATAAAATATTGTTTGCAAATAATAAATTTTAAATGAAAAGAAAATATGTTCGCAAACCACCAATATTGTTCGTGAACGATAAATTTAAAAATATGTTCACGAACCACAAAAAATGTCGCCGAATATGGCAAAATTGTTCACGAATGATGAATTTGGAAAAAGTTTGCACAAATTTCATAAATGTTCATTAATTTTTGAATAATAAAGTTTAAATTTTGTGAATTAATTTTTTTTCACGGATTTACAGAAACATTTGCGGTTAAGAAATGTTCATGAGTTTAATAATATGATTATGAATTTACAAAATGTTCATTAATTTAAATGTTCAAGGTTTGAAAAAATGTACACGAATAGTGAAAAAATGTTCACGACTTTGAAAATATCACTAATATTTTCAAATTTATCGTTTGCGACTTTATATGTTCATTAGTTTGTGGTTCGGGGATAAATTTTTTAAATTATCGTTCACGAACATTTTTTTAATGTCGTGAACATTTTCGAACATTCTTTGAAGCCATGAATTTGAATTTTTTTGAGTGAAATGCATTTGTCATTCGCTGGAATTTATTTGCATATTTCTGTGACCCACCATTACCTTGCGGCCCCCCCTGTCCGATGTGTCACGGGTCAATGGCGCTAGCTGGTCAGTCAGGCGGGTTCAAACAGATTTTGGACCTGATGACACACTTACTGCACTTCGAGGTCTTGGATGCTGATTTTCATAATTTGAGGACCTACATGACACCCCTGAAATAGTTTAGGGACCAACAATGCACTTCACTCTTAAGAATTCATGTGTTTCAAATGGACTTCATAATTGTTTTTGAACGAACATGCTTTGTTGCTTCGATCTCTTTTTGTTATACATGACGGCTTAATCTCTTATAAAAATTCTAATCTATCAATAATTTATTGTTTTACTCTGCTAAAAAGTCATATTTTCCACATGATTTGCGTCAGTTCAAACTTTGGCGTGTCTAAATATATTTATTTTTGTGTAAAGGGTGGGTCAAACACCCGACCTCTACATTGACTGATGCATGCGACCCCCACTTATTATTATTGCAATGTTTACAGGATCCAAACAAACTAGACCATGCAATTTCGTCTCAAAGAAAACAATTTGAGTTCAGAATTCAGATAAGCTGCATCACATTAAAATCATCCGGTATAACGGGTGACGCAGGGAAGGTAGTTTGCAGGCGCACCCGTACAGTACATGAACATGCAAACATAAGCGGTAAGAGATCGAAAGAGAAAGTGCAAAGGACACCGATCGCCACCCCGTAGGCCACGGAAACACCTGCAGCAACCTTGCTCCCGCTTGAGCCCATGGCTTTGCTATTTGGGTTTCTCAGTTTCTGTTGACGGAGAGAAGTAGATGGTCGAGTGAAACGAAAAGGCTTCAGAGCGGGATTTATAGTAAGCGAGAGTTAAGTTGAGGATGGAGTGAGGAAGGCGGATGAATGCATGCATGCACTGGAAACGAAGCGTATGAGAATTAATACAGTTGACGCCGTATGGGAATGGGAAGTCGTGGTGGCGTCCGGCGCAACATCGACTAGCCATAGTGGGCGTAACTTAGGTACTCCCTCCTTCCATCTATATAGGGCCTAATGCGTTTTTCGAGACTAACTTTGACCAAATGTTAGAGCAATAATATATGACATGCAACTTAAACAAAGCATATCATCAAATTCATATGTGAAAGGAGCTTTCAATGATATAATTTTCACATTATACATGTTATGTAATATTAATCTTGTTAATAGTCAAAGACGGTTCTTTAAAAACAAATTAGGCCCTATATAGATGGAAGGAGGGAGTAGTAACATAGCGCATTTCAAGAAAATGTTGCTTACGTGGCAAGTAGTTAATGAAAGGTGGTAACACAATAGTATGTTATTGTAACATAGCGCTTCCCGAAACAAGATGAGTCTACAAGTTAATAAATAAAGCCATCCATGATACTACTATTATGTTACTTTGTATTATGAAGGTAGTAACTTAGACTAGTGTCATATGCATGACACTAGTCTAAGTTACTCCCCACTATGACCAGCCTCAATGGTGGTGGAGCAACGGGCGGCCGGTGGCACGCTTGCCGCTTGGGTCGGTCTATACTGCTTCGTTTGCAGCAGGATTGATCCCTCGAGAACTAGTAGGAAAGTTACTAGGAAATAGTCCAAAACAAACCTTGAAGTTGTCGGGCAAAGCTAAATCGAAGCCTCAACTTGTAATCTCGGAAATTAGCACACCAAACTCTTCGATTCCGATCTATTTTGAACCTTGAGAGCGTTCCCAAACAGGGATCGCCCACGTGGCACGTGGAATCCCAGGTTTGTTGTCTGCGGTTAGGCTAGTCATAGTGGCACGTGAAACTTTTGCTTATGTGGCGTGTAGTTAATGAGAAGTGGTAATATGTTACTGTAACATAGCACTTTCCAAGGCAAGATGAGTCTACAAGTTAATAAATGAAGTCCTCTATGACACTACTACTATGTTACTTTGCACTATAAAGGTAGTAACTTAGACTAGTGTCATGTATATGACACTAGTCTAAGTTACTCCCCACTATGACCAGCCTTACAACTGGGCCGCCCCAATAGACATAAAATGATCTTTTTTTTTTCATAAAACGCAACATAAATATACTGAAAAGGTGCGATCACAACTGAGCCAACCAAATAGACGTGAAGCGAGTTTTTTTTCATAAAACACGCAAGGTAGAAATACAAAATAAAACAAGCATTCGAACTTGTGACCTGCTACTGTTGAATTACTCTGACTAACCACTAGAACCATTGGATGTTTGTTGTCTCTGTATTTAGAGGGCCGAGGAATTAAACCATATAGAGCAGTGTCGAGATTTGAGGCATTGAAGGCAAACAAATACCCCCCTCATTTTTTTTAGTCTGCATATAAGATTTTGTCAATATCAAACATTGTAAAGTTTGACCAACTTTGTAGAAAAAATATCAACATCTAGAATTGTAAAGCTATATGGTATGAAAATTAATTTCATACCAAACCCCCGCAAAAAAAAGAAAATTAATTTCATGATGTATCTAACAATATTGATTTCATATTGTGAATTTTGATATATTTTTCTATAAACTTAGTCAAAATTAATAAAGTTTGACTTTGACCAAATATTATATGTAGATTAAAAAGAAACGAAGGGAGTATTCAGAACGTGCAGGCCTGAACAATTTTTTAAATAACCCGTTTTAAAGTGAAGATACTTTTTGAAAATTCTGAATAATATTATAAAAAATGAAACAATTTTTTAAAACACAATCAGTTTTGAAAAGTGAACACTATTTGAGACATCAACTTTTTTTAAACCTGAAGAATTTTTTCTAAAAAACTAAACAATGTAAATAAATGTTTATTTTTTATGAAATGTTTATTGTCATTACGAAAATGTAAAACGTGTATTTGGCAAAATGTTACCATGTCAGATTTTTGATAAATGTTTTTGGTATTATGTAAATTATTTGCGTTTAAAAAATATAATCGTTATTTCTAAATTATTCATATATTACTTTAAGAAATGTTTCAGAAAAATTTAGGAATGTTAAACGCTTCTGTGGAAATCCATTTTTGATGTTTTTATATAGGACGCGCTATACAAAATCACCGGTAGCTCGCAGGGCGATTTGCTAGGTGCAGCCTCTGCTAGTTCGAATCCTCCTGGGCACTTATTCTTTTGTGGCTGCTGGTATTTTTGTTGCTCCTAATAGAAGACAAGTGGGTATGTTTAGTTTAACAAATGTGTATTATCATTACAAAAAATGTAAAACAATTTATTATCCTTACTAAAATGAAAAAAAAAACAAGTAGAGTGAGCGAGCAACTGCGCTAATGGGCCGGCCCAATTCGTCCTAGTGTCCAGCGAGTCAACGATGCTTGCCACGTGAGCAAATCCCAGCTAAACCCCCTCAAGGTTTGAAATAGACCAGGATCGAAGAGTTCGGTGTGCTGATTTCCGGGATTACAAGTCCAGGGGTCGATTTAGCTTTCGCCTACAAATTTAAGGTTTGTTTTGAACTTTTTACAAGTTACTACGTAGCTTGCATGAGAAACAGTTTCAATATTATTTTTATTGGACACGTAATCGGGTTGCAATATGCAAACGATATTTTGCCCACGCGATCCAATCCAATATCATGTTGCTATATTAGCTCTCCACTGTGAATGACTCCTCACAATATCGAATTCTCGTACAAGCCTTCGATAGTGACGAGATTCAGAGAAGTCCAGATAGAAAAGAGTTTCTCTTTTTAGTCTAGAGAGAAAGGAGTGGTTGACCCATTCTTTTGGAAATCCCTATTGGACGCTCGTTGCGTCATAATGTCGAGCAAACACACAGGGATCGAGTGCACTGGGCAGGCCCAGTTACGGATATGTTACGTTCGGTTTTAGGAACTTTCTAGCAGGTTCCTCTCTGGTTTTATCGGCTTTGGGAACCTTCTAGAAGGTTCTATGAACCGGTTTTTTCCTACTTCTTTCTAGTTTTATTTTTTACATTTCCCATTTTTCTTTTATTTTTCGTTTTTTTTCTCTTTTCTGTTTCTCCTTTTATTTTCTATCCATTTATTTTCTTTCCCTTTTTTTCTCAAAAAATGTTCAGAAAATTTTAGAATATTCGTATTTTCATTTTTGGTTCGTAAATTCCGACAATTTTAGGGAATTTCAAGAAATGGTCCCATTTTCCAAATTTTGTTCAATTTTTTTAAAAAATATTCATGTGTACAACATTTGTTTGCAAATTCAAAAAATGTTCGGGAACTTTAAAAAATGTACCCAGTTTCTAATTTTGTGCACGAATTTGAAAAAGTTTCATGTTTTGAAATTCGTTCTGAAATTCAAAAAAATTCTGGGAATTTTAGAAAATGTTTGCATTTTTTCGTTCACAAATCTAAAATTGTTTGGGAATTTCAAATAATGTTTCAGCTTTCCAAATTTGTTCACAAATTCAAAAAAAAATCACATTTTCAATTTTTCTTCGCAAATACAAAAACCATTCACGATTTAGGAAAATTGTTCGTTATTTTCATAAAATGTTCATGTTTCAAATCTTTTCCTGTTTTTCAAAAAACAAATCACCTTTCCAAAAATGTTCATAAATTCAAAAATATTTATTTATCCAATTTTGTTCCTCTTCCTTCAAACATTATTGGTGTTGCAGAAAATATTTATTTAAAAAAAAATCACGTTCTAAATATCGAAATAAGTTGAAATCTGTCGCAGCTGGTAGTTCGTATAAAGTCGGAAGCCATATTAGACATGAAGTTGTAGGTAGTACACTGGCTAGCAACGTAGTATGTTGTTGCAAGGTCCTGGGTTTGATACCTTGTATGCACCTAAGTTTTTTTTTCTTGTCTCAAAAAAAAACTCAAGTTTTTTTCTTTTGGAATTATAACTTGTGTTTGGTCATAGTTTCTTTAAGCTGGGTCGGTCGAGTCAGTCGACCGCCCCTGTGCGGCGTGCGTCACACAAGAGGTCCCCATTCTTCTCGAGTGACGTGGCTTGATGGTGCGCTTCGGCCTTGGGCCATGCGGGTTGCTTGTCAATAGGGGGCATCGGTGGTGGTGTTGTACGGAATCTAATTCTTTTATTTTGAAAAAGGATTTATTTTTTATTTTTTAGTAGTATTGCAACATGCCTGAAAAACAGTACCATTCAACGGTTCAAGTTGTGCCGGAATTCTTGCGACCACGCTGGACAAGCTGATGCACGGATGATTTTAAGGTACTGTGGCCACAACAGTTGTTCGAAAAATATTTGAATTCTTAAAAAAAACAGTTGTTCGAAAAAAATATCATGGAATCGCTTTAACTTTGTTTTTTGCGAGTGAAATCACTTTAATTTCAACGGATGAAGTACCCACAAATGAGAGATTACTAATAATGCTCGCTTCCAAAGGAGTAAAATAAGCACAGTAACAGCAGGCACATACATGTCGAGAAATTAACAAGGTAATGCTTCGTTATTATAGCTTACTAAAAAAAATGTTTCTGCATTCTGAAACACGTCCTGTTTCAGTATCCTGCTGTTATGGAACACTAGTGTCAAAAAATGTCTTACATTATGGAACGGAGGAAGTAGTTGCTTGTAGTACAACACGTCCTGTAGATTATTGAACTTTATTGATGAACACGGCTATACTCGTGTCACAAAATTATCAGTATCCGCATATGGCACTTCAATGGAGTGTCTTAGACGACTTAGTAGTTGTGGATGAAGGGGGTGTGTTGCAATAGTATGAGCACCTGCACTCGCCATCGGCAAGGCAGTCACCGACAGCACTGAGCTGCGCATGGCATCGGTCCCTGCACGTGGGATATGTGCAGTGACGACGGAAAATGACCCGCGTGCATGTGTATTGGTTGTAATCTGTGGTAACGTCAGCCTCCTCCCTTACCAACGCCTTAACATTTCGGATGTCTTCAAGGTCACCACCACATAAAACAAGAGTATAACTGATGTCCTATATAAAGCGTAGATTAATTGTTCTTCCGTTTCAAATCAACTTCCCCAACAAAAAGAGAGATGTTAACCGTACATGTATAGAATGGGAACTACCTGATGATAAGAAAACAAGGACGACGAGCGCAAGTGATAATATCCCGTGGCTAGCCCTCATGGTTGATAGAATATCTGCGCGCTCGTGGTTGCTCGGTAAGTTTCTATTTTCCGTAGGTATTGTGCAGATATGGTGCCTCAATCTGGATCCAGAAGCTCACGGGTTAAGGGCGTTATAGTAGTTTTCTCAGTAATAAGATCACAATCATTGTTAATGTTAATGTATACTTATCGTTTTATCTAAATTTGGAAAATAATTTATATTGTCATTAAGGTTGTATGTAAATATAGAAAACATTTGTAGTAGTTCTAATCTATTATGTATTCAAATCAAAAAAAAATTACGTACTAATGAATAGAGAAAAGTATGTTTTTGGTCCCTCAAGTTCTCACAATTATAGACTACCTTAATAGTTTTTGGTAGACATTTGGTCCTTCAAGTCTCAAATCTGGATAGGTTTTGTCCGAAACCAGATTTTGACCACGTTGATCGGGTTTGACCGATAAACAGTAATATAAAAAATAGCAAGAAAATTCAGAAAAATCTGAAATTTTGTGGCAACTAAGATGTTTGAGTGCGCTAGGTGCATGAAACTTTTTGTGGTGTTTAGACATTTGAGGAGCTCTAGGAAAAAAACAAATTTTGTCTCACAAAAAAGACAAATTTTGTTTTTTTTCCTTGACCTCCTCCGATGTTATTTGACCACAAAAATTTACACGCACCTAGCGCAACCAAAGCATCTTAGTTCTCACAATAATTCAGATTTTTTTTAGAAATTGTTTACTATTTTTTGAATTTACTGTTCATCGGTCAAACCTGATCAACGTGCTCAAAATCTAGTTTTGGACCAAATTTATCCGATTTTGAGACTTGAAGGACCAAATGTCTACCCAAAAATCTTGAGGGATCAAGTCTATACTTTCAGGGAACTTGAGGGACCAAAAACATACTTTTCTCTAATGAATACACATCATATTGTCGCACGATCAGTTTTTTTTTTTGAGAATTTGTCGCATGATAAGTTTATAACAAAATAACTCATTTAACACAGTAAAATTGAACCTAAGCCGGCCCAACCCTCTCACGACCTTAGAGTTTCTGGCCATCCGTTCACGTGATCTGGCCGACCTGGACCATTAGATGTGTGTCAATTATGTCCTCCAACGTAGTTTTTTACCTGGGCCAATTATACTAAAGGGTTGTTACTCTAGAAGAAAAAACAGAGATACATGGTTGCATGAGCTTATCTCTCGAGTCCCGGCCCAATTGGCTAACCTCCAGACATCGCTAACCCCCAAATCCTATTTTGTGCCTTAAGCGCTGGTCATAGTGCAATTTGCAAACCGGTGCACACTCCTCCACAACACCGTTTATGTAAATGGTCCGGCCAATTTAGGTCTATTTTTTATTTTAGTTTCCTTTTTCCTTTGTTTTTTTTATCAAATTCATGAACTTTCATAAATTGAAGGGCTTTTTCCAAATTTATTTTTTCATTTTACAAAATTTTCTAAACATTTTTTTAATCCTTTCTCAAATTTGTTTTTTGAAAATATGTACTTTTATTTAAAATTGCAAAGTTTTTTTTCTAATTCTGAACTTTTTTTCATTTTGGTTAACTTTTGAAATTACTAACTTTTCTAGGTTTTGATTTTTTTTAAAAATGATGAATTTTTCACAACTTTATGAACTTTTTTTCAATTTTTCGAACTATTTTTTTCAAAGGTAAACGCCCAACTCTCCGTGGTAAACAATGGGTGATCGTTAGTGTACCCGTCGATGGTTGCAGGCCCACCAATTCATATTTTTAAACGAAATGCAGTTTGGGCCGGCCCATATGCTCCCGATCATGGGTGCCAATTATCATCTCAGCTAGCGCCAACTAGATCTCTCGCTAACCGTCCCCAACGAAAAGGCTTCGATTAACATAAGAAATCGGTCCGTGTGCGTTGCATCGGACTGCCTCGAGGTGATTTCAAATATCCATAATGGTGCCCCTTGCCGTTGTTTCGCTCTCTTAGAGAAGATCAAGCATCGAAGACGCTCTATCCAAGACACTCAGTTCGTGCATGAGAATAGGAAACATAATGAGGAAGCCCATGCCTTAGCTAAGGTGGCTGCTTCTCTCCCACCCAGGCGCCATTTGTGGCTTACTGATTTGCCCGATATCATTTGTATCCCTATGTTTTTGAACGTTGAATAAAGGATACATTTTCTGCTAAAAAAAACATAAGAAATCGGTCGGTGGCTGCTTTATGAGGTCGATTCGAGACGGGGAGCGTAGATGATCCTCTAGCCAAATTCAATTTGGCGCTTGAAGCACCAAATAGAGGCCAATGTGTACGGGACGCACACCCCATGAGCAAATAGGCCGCACCAGTTAGGACTGTACCCAGTAGTGCAGCTTTTCTCGCGTTTTATTATTGTGGCCGGTTCTGTGTGTCTTTCTATTCTTTTTTGTCTGGTTTTGTTCTTTTTTTATTTTATGTTTCTTTTCCTCTTTTTTTCTTGTTTTCGTTTTAATTTCCTTTTTGAATTCACAACCTTTTCAAATTCATTTCTTTTTTTCGATTTTTCTCTTTCTTAAATTTTTTTGATCTTTTTTTCAAATTCCAAAGCTTTCTTCTAATTAGTGAACATTTTGTCAAATACGTGAGCTTTTTAAAATTCACAAACTTTATCAAATTCGTCAACTTTTCTCAAATTCGGAAACTTTTTCAAGTTTGTACACTTCCTTCAAATTCAAAAAACTTTTTCAAATTAATGGAAAATTTCACATTTTGTTATTTTTTTGTATTTTACTAACCTTTTTCATATTTATGAACTTTTTCCAAACTCATTATTTTTTTCAATTTCATGAATATATTTTTTCAAATGCATGATCATTTTCAAATTTGTGATTTGTTTGACTTCATGATTTTTTTTAAAAAATCAGCGGTCTTAGCGGTCAACAATCTTTGTGGTCATGACTATTGTGCTCAATGGTCACAGTTTGTTCTTACCCCCTCTCAAGAATCATTGTCAAGGAAAACAGTTGCCGATGGGCAGCTACCCCCTACAACGTGTGTGAACACCACCACTGCTTCGTGACGCTAAAGGCGTTGCTCAAGAGGACCAGCCAATGCCCGCAACGTTGGGCCGATCGGGCACTGCGCTGACGAGGCGAGGCAATGGGGAACTGGTCGTGTGGTGTGGTGCATCTCTTATAGTGAGCGCTAGTGGGAGGATCATCCAAAGCGTGCTAGGATAGGCCACGCCCAGCACGCCTCCCATGGTCGCCTGTTTTGCCTTTTCTTTTTTATAGTTTTATGTACTATAAACATTGTTCTAATATATGTTGAACATTTTTCGAGTTCACACTGAACAATTTCTTAATATACAGTGAACATTTTTTTTTTCAAATACACAATGAACAGAAATAGTTATATATGATGAACTTTATAATATATAATGAACTTATTTTTTTGTACAATGATTTTTTTTCAAACACATTGAAAAACTTTTTAATGGTTTTTTTAAATTACATACACTACAAAAAAATGTGTATGAAGGACATTTTTTATATACATTAAACTTCAGGGTGAACTATTTCGAATGCAAACTGATTTTTTAAATGGAAGTTGAATATTTTCTAAAATATTAATAAAAATAACAAGAGAAAAATAGAATAGATCGGTTAGGAAACTAAAAAAAACCGGAATTTAAAAGTAAAATGGAGAAGGAAAAAAATAAAGAAAAGAAGAAACCGAAAAGTCAATAGAAAACACGAAAAAATGGGGAACAAAACAATTTTCTGTCCATGGAAACAAAAGGCCGGCGTTTTTGCCTCAATTAGGTTGCGCGTCCCCAATGGAGCACGAAACCCTACCCAGCAACCAAGCGACCCCGGGTTCGATCCCTTGAAGGGCCCCCTTTTCTCTGCTATTATTTGTGTGTTAATTGCTAGCCCATACTTGCAGCGATCGTCGCGTTATCAGTTCGCAGAGAGTGATATCTCTCTCTTTTCTTTGCTTTTAACTGTGCCTTTATGGGCTTGCCATACTTGCGGCGATCGGCACACTATCGCTTGCAGAGAATGATATATATATAAGTGCGGAACTGGTCGGTCATTGCGGATTATCAACAATTGATGTGGTAGAGAGATGGAAAGCGTCAGATTCGGTTGTTAAGTTGTGAATTAGTTCGATTTGTGTCATCGTGTAAATTGAAGCATCAGTTCTCGGTAGAAATTCATGGCGGCTAATGCGGACCTCCAGCATCTCTCCATATATGTTGCGTCTAATTGGCTTTAGATGGACAGGTGCGCGCATCCCATTCCCAACCCCCTTCAACAAAAATACATGGACACTGCGGGCCCATCAACTACCATGGCCCCATCCCGACAAGAAGCAAGGCAGTGGCTTCCTCTGGAATGGGCCATGCCTTCCCTCAGAGGTACTGCTTGTACCGCACCCTCTTCTGTAGAAACCAGCAATGTTGGATGGGCGACGGGATCCTCGGTGGCTTTAGCTAAGAAGAAGCGTAGGATATTGATGTCTATTTTGCAACTTTATTCTTGTAGGCTTTGTTGGGCCTCCAAGTGCAGAGTTTTGCAATAGTCACTTTCGATCAATTGGATGACCTAAAGTTTACCATTTCGTGGGAGGTGTAGGATGAAAGTGATTCTATTTCAAATAACACTGCAATCAAATACATGTAATTTCTTATGTCCCCAACACACCGTATATAGTTGTCAATTATATGGGTGCGCTAGTTCGGAGAAGAGATGGTGATAGACGTGTAATATGGATGATAGAAATGAATTATTGTAATCTGAACAAATAAAAACAGTAGGTTAGCAAGTAACAAAAGTAAATAAAATTGTGTTTCAATGCTTGGAAACAGGGCTTAGGGTTCATACTTGATGAGGACATCAATACCATTGTTACACCCACAGCCCCTGCTGCTATACATACTGAACCAATTACTAGAGCTCTTGCACGCCAATTGAATTACGAGGTCCTTTCGTTTCTTAGTGACAATTCTAATGTTCATGAGAATATGATGCTGCCTAAATTGGATATTTTGTGTTAATTACTAATGAAGTGCCTAGCATGGACAAGGGGATCAAGCATGGAGATGAAAGGCGCCCGTGAAAGGATCAAGAATGGCGTTTCTAGCGCATATTTGAGCACTTTGAAGCCTTTGTGATGACCCACAAGGACATGGATAAAATATACAAGATGCCCCTTCATAAATATCATCCATAGCTTATTCTAGGTGCCGCGTCACCTTATTATTGTGCCAGGCCCATGTAATTTCAAAATACTTGAGTATAGGTTGTTTTTAGAGTCCGTATGTGTGGGGAAACAAGAGATAGGGTTGGTTTCGGACCCCTCCTCCAAGGGCCACGAAATTCCCCCTCTTCCTCCATATATTCAGCTCTTAGGGCATCGTTTAGACTTTGGGTTTTGTTTAGATTAAAAGTTCGCCATAGCTACCACTTCGCGTACTTCGTTTGTGTTCAACGACCAGACCAAGATGTCATAGAACCCCATCTTGATCAATAAAACTTTCATCTTATATTTGCAATATCCAGATTGCAATCTCAGTTTCTTGCTTGTTCTTTGTTTGCTCGCAGGAAATAGACCCTCGTGGTCAGGTTGATCATCTCCGGCATGGTCAATAACCTCTCAGAAGTTGGTTTAGCGATTGCTAAGGCGCGACGTCTTCACACGTTTGTAGTCGGATCGTCAAAGTCAACTCCCATAGAAAACGATAGCTATCTCATCGAAACATCTGGACACCTTCGCCTCTATCAATACTTTCGCTAGTTCCAACTCTCAACATCATTAACATAATTAAACTACATGATAATCACTCAACAAGTGCAGCAAAGAATCACTGCACAATTTATGTTTCTATCGGAGAAAGTAGGAGGAAATCACGTAGGTGCGCTTAACAGCAGACTACCTCAAAGTTATCTTTTCAATCTTGATCTATTGAACCACCCCAATGTGCCACGGATAATCCCAGAACTCGTACTACGATAATACCATGATACCTATCATTCAACCTTTATGGAAAGAGCACCCCAATGTCACCTCGGGTATCCTCAAATTAATTACTAGACATGCATCATGTAATCTCAAGTCCAAAATATTCAATCTAGCATAAAGGAATTTCCAATATCAAGACTCAATTCACCAAAAAAATAATAATAGAGGGAGATGAACATCATATACAAGATCCAACTATATTAATAAAGCTCATGATACAAGCAAGATCAAATCCTTCAAGAACATGGGAGAGAGAAAGAGAGATCGAACACATAGCTACTAGTACATAATATCAACCCGAGGATGAACTACTCACACATCACCACAAGAACGGAGGCAACGTTATTGGTGATGGTGATGATCATGTATGGTAACCTCAATATATATCTCGGTGACTACCTCATGAGTCATGATCGGCATGCGCCCCTGGAAACCTGTGGAAATACACTCTCATCTACCCTTTGCATCAACATTCATGTCATCAAGGTAAGTAAGCTCCCATGTTGTATAATCTAATTCTTTTTATCTCAATTACTTCCTAGGTCATAGATAAAAAAGATTTCCAACTTGATATTGGATGGATGAACATCTGATTTGTATTGAACAATTTGTGTTTATCTAGTTCCATTTTTTGTAGCTTTCAAATTTATGTAGACTAGTTGTTTGATGTAAGTCCTAAAAATCTGCAATTACTTGTTACTTAATTGATTCATAAATTTACTTTCTATTCATGATTTGTAATTTTATAGTTAAAGCAGTTTTCCAAGAATAGACTATTTCATTATTGTTTCATTTATAGATCTAGCATAGTTCACTCCATCGATGCCATTCACAGATCATTATGTGTTTCCGACACCATATAAGATAACATAAATGTGAGTTCTGTTTTATGGGTCAGCAACATAGTTTAGAACAACGTCATCGAAAGAAGAAGCATAACTAGAATATTTGTGTTCTCTTCCTGAAAATGTTTCCAAACTATTCATACCACACGAGCTGAATCTCAATTCTTCAATTTCCATATTATTATCAGGTGAAGTACCATCATATATAGAAAAGTACCATCATCTCTATGTTGTTCTCATATGATTTAGGATAACTAAAACTCCATAATATTTTACTGATGTTCTACCTTTGTTTTCAAACACTTATTGGGCTCAAAATTTTTACTACTTGGCTTCCTTGGGGATGCATATGATCTGATGAATTTTGACTCTATCAAAAATATTTGAGGATGATGAATTTAATTTTCTGCATACGTGTATTTTTTCATGAATAGGAAATATTCGTAATGCTCCGGCCGGAAAAGGCAAATTCGATGCTCATGCTCCTAAAATACTATCTTCAAAGCATTTTGGAGTGTTGATTCTATTATTTTAGCCCAGACCTCCACGAATATGATTTCATCATGAAAATTTACAAGCAGAAAGGAAATATAAGCAATGTTTGTTATCAAAAAACTTTAGAAATTTACAATTTGCTTACTATTTTTGGATTTTTACTGTTCATAGTAGGACCATTTCAACACGGGATCAGAACAAATCGTCCACTATTAACGTGACTTTTAAATGTGAACCCAATCTTTATTTTGCGGGAAAAATGTGAGCCCAATCTTAACAAAGGGTGTGTCATTCTCCCTCCTCCTGTTAGTATTAAGGGTCAGCTTAGGTAACACCTTTGTAGATGCACTTAATAGTTTAACCATAGACGATGATTGTTAAGTGTAAAACTTGCAAACATAATGTGATTCTAGATCCTTCTGAAATAGTGCATGTAGATGGCGACACATTCTTCTCCAATGACGCGACTTGATGTTGTGCTTAGGCTTTGGGCCATGCCTGATGGTAGCAGTGGTAATGGAGGCCTTGTCGGTAGGCCCCCTAAAGCTTCCCCTTCCTTTCCTCTCTTGTCCAGAGAGAAACGGTGAGGTGCTTCGTGGCTATAATTCTCATGGCCAGTGTGGTGGTCCTATTGTATGGAACTTAATTAGTACTCCTGCTGTAAATTAATATAAGATCTTTATATTAGTTTACAGAGAGAGTACATACTGTACAACGGTTCAAGTTGTGTTGGAATTCTCGCGACCATGCTGGACCAACTGATGCATGGATGATTTTAAGGTACCATGGCCATGGCAGTTGTTTAGAAATAAATCATGGAATCGGTTTAACTTTGACTGATGAAAGACCAACCAATGAGAGATTACTACTAACGCGTGCTTCCAAGGGAGTAAAATAACAAGGTAACACTTATTATAACTTGACAAAATGTTAAACTGATTGGTACTAGTTGCTTGCAGTAACAAGTCATGTAGTTTATTGATGAACAAGATGTGCTCATAACACAAAATTTTATCGGTGTCCGCATCTAGCCCTTCAATGGAGCGTCTCATACGACTTGGTCGTAAAAGGGGGTGTGTTGCAGTAATATGAGCACCTGCACTCGCCGTCGGCAAGACAGTTGCCGACGCCTCTGAGCTTCTTATGGCATGAGTCCCTACACGTGCGGATGGTGCAGTGGCGGCCAATGACCTTGGTGCATGTGTAATGGTTGTAATCTGTGGTGATGTCAGCCTCCTCCCTCACCAACGCTCTGACATTTCGGAAGTCTGTAAGGCCACAACCACATACAACAAGAATATAAGCTTAGTTCAATTGTTCTTCCATCCCGAATCAACTTTACCAACAAAAAAGAGAGATGTTAATCGTACATGTATAGAACGGGAACTACCTGGTGATAATAGAATAAGGATGACGATGGTGAGTGGTAATATCCCGTGGCTGTCCGTCATGGCTAGTGGAATACCTCGCGCTCGTGGTTGCTCAGTAAGTTGCTATCTTATGCTTGTATTGGCCAGATATGGTGTCTCAATCCTGATCCAGAGGCTCACGGGTTTAGGGGTTTATAGTTGTTTTCCTGATAGATAAGATGGCAATCACTAATTGTTATTTTTATTAATGTATACTTATCGTTTTGTGTAAAATTGGAAATAATTAATAGTGGCATTAAGGTTGTATGTAAATATAGAAACAAATTATGGTATTTCTAATCTTCTAACCTCCACCCATTGCTAACCCTCCAAAGAGAAAAGGCTTCGATTAATACAACAGATCAGTTGGTCACTGCTAGATGAAGGTCAACGTGGTCGATTCTGAGACTGACTGTTTGTTGATGGATTAGCTATACACTTGATGTTATATGTTCATGATATATTGATTACTGCAAGGGCAATAAATAGATCACTTCTTTAAAGGCATAATTAAGTAGTGAGTTTGAGATGAAGGATCTTGGTGTTGTTAAGAAAATTTTAGGTATGGAGATTACACGGGATAGACATTCCAGTTTGCTATTTCTTAGTTAGTAGAGTTACATTAAGAAATGTCGTGGTGGGCGCACGACAGATGCCAAAGGATGGCTAAAGAGAGGAGGCGGCTCGAGGGTACCGGTGGGCTCCAGAGGCGGGGTCGGCATGAGCGAGCGCGGGACGCAAGACTTACCCAGGTTCGGGGCTCTCCGAAGAGATAACACCCCTAGTCCTTCAAAGGTTGGTTTATATGTTATAGTACAGAGTTGCTCCTGGAACTGTTTGGGGAAGAAGGAGTACATGCCAAGGCTTAGGCTGCTCCTTCTCCCTTGCCGGTGTGAGTGAGTGTGTTCTATAGATGATCTGATCGCCCCCGTGCATGGAGGCCTCCTAGGGGGTTTTATAGGTCAACCCCCCAGGGCTATAATGGTAAAGTTACAGGGCTGTGGGGCCGGGTTATCATTGTCCGGGGAGCCGGCGCTGGGGCCCATCGGGTGTCAGGGCTCGCCGGGCTTGGGCCCCATGTGCCAGGGGCACTGTTTTCCGTCTTGTCGAGCGTCACGGAGTGGCCGGGTTGAGTCGGCTACAGTGGCGCTCCGCCCGGTCGCCGTCTGCTGGCGTCAGCGGTGACGATAGGTGTACTTTAGCCATGCCGGCCTCGGTCAGCAGGGTAGGTGGGGCACTGTTGCCATGCCTCTGCCGGTCAGAGGAGTTGGTGGGGCACTATTGCCTTGCTCATCTCCGAACGTAGACTCGTCCCATCGTATGGCTGGGATGGGATGGGCACTGACCTGTGGCTGGGTTGAGGAACATGCCACGGGGCAGCTAGCTTCCTGGGGAAGTTTTGATGCGTCGGGTCCCGCCGGCTTGCGCCAGCCAGCTGGGCCGGGTTGCTGTCTTGATCGTGTTGAAGAGTTCGGCCGGGTTGGCGGACTTGGCTAAGTTGCGAGACCCAGCAGAGCGCGAGCCGGACTGAGGGGCGATGCTGGCCCTGATGTTTTTGAAAAGGATCCGGGTTCCGTTGCCTGCCCGGGGCTCATCCCCCCGACAGTAGTCCCTAAAGTTGTGAAGATCCGCCAGCTTAGAGCGGGTGGGCCTTTGCAGTTTCCCCCCTGAGCAGAGGTTTGTTGATGAAGCTTTGAAACCGCTGGGTACGACAACACCCACCGTGTGCCGGCTTCCGGAAGCCGGATCGTGGCATTCCGGCGCGGGCGGGAACCGAGGAGTCCGTCGAATCTTGAAGCAATCTTTCGGGCTTTGCGCGGGCGGGAACCGAAGGGGCCTTACAAGCCATGCACGAGACGGGACAGGATGACGAGCTGGGGCCCGTCACAGCATGTCCTCGGCCCACGTGCGCGGATTTATTGCCGCGTCCGTGGGTCGGTTGGTATTCTCAATGCAGTTAAGGTGTGCGTGTTGGGGAACATAGCAGAAATTCAAAATTTCCTACGCATCACCAAGATCAATCTATGGAGATACTAGCAACGAGAGAGAGGGGAGTGCATCTTCATACCCTTGAAGATCGCTAAGCGGAAGCGTTACAAGAACATGGTTGATGGAGTCGTACTCGCGGCGATTCAAATCACGGAAGATCTGATCTAGCGCCGAACGGACGGCGCCTCCGCGTTCAACACACGTACAGCCCGGGGACGTCTCCTCCTTCTTGATCCATCAAGGGGAGAGGAGAAGTTGAGGGAGAGCTCCGACAGCACGACGGCGTGGTGGTGGAGCTGGCAGTTCTCTGGCAGAGCTTCGCCAAGCACTACGGAGGAGGAGGAGGTGTTGGGGAGGGAGAGGGCTGCGCCAGGGGCAAGGGTGAAGCTCCCATGCGCCTCCCCACTATATATAGGGGTGGAGGGGGCTGGTTTCTTGCCCTCCAAGTCCATTGGGGCGTTGGCAAAGGTGGGAGGAAAGAAATCCCATCATTTCCTTCCCCACCGATTGTTATCCCCTTTTTAGGGATCTTGATCTTATCCCTTCGGGATATGATCTTATTCCTTCTAAGGGGGATCTTGGTGAACCTTGACCAGGGGTGTGGGGCCTTTCCCCCACTATCCACGTTCATGTGGGTCCCCCCATGCAGGTGGGCCCCACTCCGGAACCTTCTAGAACCTTCCCGGTACAATACCGAAAAATCCCGAACATTTTCCGGTGGACAAAATAGGACTTCCCATATATAAATCTTTACCTCCGAACCATTCCAGAACTCCTCGTGACGTCCTGGATCTCATCCAGGACTCCGAACAACATTCGGTAACTGCACACTAATTCCCATAACAACTCTAGCATCACCGAACCTTAAGTGTGTAGACCCTACGGGTTCGGGAATCATGCAGACATGACCGAGACAACTCTCTGGCCAATAACCAACAGCGGGATCTGGATACCCATGTTGGCTCCCACATGTTCCACGATGATCTCATCGGATGAACCACGATGTCAAGGATTCAAGCAATCCCGTATACAATTCCCTTTGTCTACCGGTATAGTACTTGCCCGAGATTCGATCGTAGGTATCCCGATACCTTGTTCAATCTCGTTACCGGCAATTCTCTTTACTCGTTCCGTAACACATCATCCCGTGATCAACCCCTTGGTCACATTGTGCACATTATGATGATGTCCTACCGAGTGGGCCCAGAGATACCTCTCCGTCACACGGAGTGAAAAATCCCAGTCTCAATTCGTGCCAACCCAACAGACACTTTCGGAGATACCCGTAGTGTACCTTTATAGCCACCCAGTTATGTTGTGACGTTTGGTACACCCAAAGCATTCCTACGGCATCCGGGAGTTGCACAATCTCATGGTCTAAGGAAATGATACTTGACATTAGAAAAGCTTTAGCATACGAACTACACGATCTTTGTGCTAGGCTTAGGATTGGGTCTTGTCCATCACATCATTCTCCTAATGATGTGATCCCGTTATCAACGACATCCAATGTCCATGGTCAGGAAACCGTAACCATCTATTGATCAACGAGCTAGTCAACTAGAGGCTTACTAGGGACATGGTGTTGTCTATGTATCCACACATGTATCTGAGTTTCCTATCAATACAATTATAGCATGGATAATAAACGATTATCATGAACAAGGAAATATAATAATAATAACTAATTTATTATTGCCTCTAGGGCATATTTCTAACAGTCTCCCACTTGCACTAGAGTCAATAATCTCATCGCCATGTGATTAACACTCACAGGTCACATCGCCATGTGACCAACATCCAAAGAGTTTACTAGTGTCAATAAACTAGTTCACATCATCATGTGATTAAGACTCAATGAGTTCTGGGGTTTGATCATGTTTGCTTGTGAGAGAGGTTTTAGTCAACGGGTCTGCAACATTCAGATCCGTATGTACTTCGCAAATCTCTAGGTCATATTTGTAAATGCTGCTTCCACGCTCCACTTGGAGCTATTCCAAATGGTTGCTCCACTATACGTATCCGGTTTGCTACTCAGAGTCATTCGGATAGGTGTTAAAGCTTGCATCGACGTAACCCTTTACGTCGAATTCTTTATCACCTCCATAATCGAGAAACATGTCCTTATTACTCCAAGGACAATTTTGACCGCTGTCCAATGATCCATTCCTGGATCACTCTTGTACCCCTTTGCCAGACACGTGGCAAGGCACACATCAGGTGCGGTACTCAGCATAGCATACTGTAGAGCCTACATCTAAAGCATAGGGGACGACCTTCGTCCTTTCTCTCTCTTCTGCCGTGGTCGAGCTTTAAGTCTTAACTTCATACCTTACAACTCAGGCAAGAACTCCTTCTTTGACTGATCCATCTTGAACACCTTTAAGATCATGTCAAGGTATGTGCTCATTTGAAAGTACCATTAAGCGTTTTGATCTATCCTTATAGATCTTGATGCTCAATGTTCAAGTAGCTTAATCCAGGTTTTCCTTTTAAAAACTCCTTTCAAACAACCCTTTATGCTTTCCAGAAATTTTACATCATTTCGGATCAACAATATGTCATTCACATATACTTATCAAAAATGTTGTAGTGCTCCCACTCACTTTATTGTAAATACAAGTTTCTAACAAACTTTGTATAAACCCAAAAACTTTGATCACTCCATCAAAGCATATATTCTGACTCCGAGATGCTTGCTCTAGTCCATGGAAGGATCGCTGGAGCTAGCATACCTTTTAGCATCCTTAGGATCGACAAAACCTTTCTGATTGTATCACATACAACCTTTCCTTACGAAAACTGGTAAGGAAACTTGTTTTGACATCCATCTGCCAGATTTCATAAATGCAGCTAATGCTAACATGATTCCGACAGACTTAAGCATCGCTACGGATGAGAAAATCTCATCGTAGTCAACTCCTTGAACTTGTGAAAAAACTCTTCGCCACAAGTCGAGCTTCATAGACGGTGACATTACCGTCCACGTCCGTCTTCTTCTTAAAGATCCATTTATCTCAATGGCTTGCCGATCATCGGGCAAGTCCACCAAAGTCTATGCTTTGTACTGATACATGGATCCTATCTCGGATTTCATGGCTTCTAACCATTTGTCGGAATATGGGCCCACCATCGCTTCTCCATAGCTCACAAGTTCATTGTTGTCTAGCAACATGACCTTCAAGACAGGATTACTGTACCACTCTGAAGTAGTACGCATCCTTGTCACCCTACAAGGTACGGTAGTGATTTGATCCGAAACTTCATGATCACTATCATAAGCTTCTACTTCAATTGGTGTGGGCGCCACAGGAACAACTTCCTGTGCCCTGCTACACACTAGTTGAAGTGACGGTTCAATAACCTCATCAAGTCTTCACCATGCTCCCACTCAACTTTCTGAGACAAACTTTTCCTCGAGAAAAGACCCGATTCAAGAAACAATCCCTATTGCTTTCGGATCTGAATTAGGAGGTATACCCAACTGTTTTGGGTGTCCTATGAAGATGCATTTTATCCACTTTGGGTTCGACCTTATCAACCTGAAACTTTTTCACATAAGCGTCGCAGCCCCAAACTTTTAAGAAACGACAACTTAGGTTTCTCCAAACCATAGTTCAAATGGTGTCGTCTCAACGGAATTACGTGGTGCCCTATTAAAGTGAGTGCAGTTGTCTCTAATGCCTAACCCATGAACGATAGTGGTAATTCGATAAGAGACATCATGGTACGCACCATATCCAATAGGGTGCAACTATGATGTTCGGACACACCATCACACTATGGTGTTCCAGGCGGTATTAATTGTGAAACAATTTCCACAATGTCTTAATTGCGTGCCAAAGCTCGTAACTCAGATACTCATCTCTATGATCATATCATAGACATTTTATCCTCTTGTCACGATGATCTTCAACTTCACTCTGAAATTACTTGAACCATTCAACAATTCAGACTTGTGTTTCATCAAGTAAATATACTCAGTATTTACTCAAATCATCCGTGAAGTAAGAACATAACGATATCCACTGCGTGCCTCAGCACTCATTGGACTGCACACATCAAAATGTATTACCTCCAACAAGTTGCTTTCTTGTTCCATTTTACTGAAAACGAGGCTTTTAGTCATCTTGCCCATGTGGTATGATTTGCATGTCTCAAGTGATTCAAAATCAAGTGAGTCCAAACGGTCCATTTGCATGGAGTTTCTTCATGCATATACACCAATATACATGGTTTGCATGTCTCAAACTTTTCAAAAATGAGTGAGTCCAAAGATCCATCAACATGGAGCTTCTTCATGCGTTCTATACCAATATGACTTACATGGCAATGCCACAAGTAGGTGGTACTATCATTACTATCTTATATCTTTTGGCATGAACATGTGTATCACTACGATCGAGATTCAATAAACCATTCATTTTGGGTGCAAGACCATTGAGGTATTATACAAATAAACAGAGTAACCATCATTCTCCATAAATGAATAGCCGTATTGCGATAGGCATAATCCAATCATGTCTATGCTCAACGCAAACACCAAATAACAGTTATTTAGGTTTAACACCAATCTCGATGGTAGAGGGAGCATGCGATGCTTGATCACATCAACCTTGGAAACACTTCCAACACATATCGTCAGCTCACCTTTAGCTAGTCTCCGTTTATACCGTAGCTTTTATTTCGAGTTACTAACACTTAGCAACCGAACCGGTATCTAATACCCTGGTGCTACTAGGAGTACTAGTAAAGTACACATTAACATAATGTATATCCAATATACTTCTATCGACCTTGCCATCCTTCTCATCTACCAAGTATCTAGGGTAATTCTGCTCCAGTGACTGTTCCCCTTATTACAGAAGCACTTAGTCTCGGGTATGGGTTCAACCTTGGGTTTCTTCACTAGAGCAGCAGCTGATTTGCCATTTCATGAAGTATCCCTTCTTGCCCTTGCCCTTCTTGAAACTAGTGGTTTCACTAACAATCAACAATTGATGCTCCTTCTTAATTTCTACTTTCGCGGTGTCAAACATCGCGAATATTTCAAGGATCATCATATCTATCCCTGATATGTTATAGTTCATCACGAAGCTCTAGTAGCTTGGTGGCAATGACTTTGGAGAAACATCACTATCTCATCTGGAAGATCAACTCCCACTCGATTCAAGTGATTTTTGTACTCAGACAATCTGAGCACAAGCTCAACGATTGAGCTTTTCTCCCTTAGTTTGCAGGCTAAGAAATTCGTCAGAGGTCTTATACCTCTTGACGTGGGCACGAGCCTGAAATCCCAATTTCAGCCCTCGAAACATCTCATATGTTCCGCGACGTTTCGAAATCGTCTTTGGTGCCTCAACTCTAAACCGTTTAAGTGAACTATCACGTACTTATCAAAACGTGTATGTCAGATGTTCGCAACATCCACAGACGTTGTTTGAGGTTCAGCACACTGAGCGGTGCATTAAGGACATAAGCCTTCTACGAAGCAACAAGGACAATCCTCAGTTTACGGACCTAGTCCGCATAATCGCTACTATCAACTTTCAACTAAATTTTTCTCTAGGAACATATCTTAAACGGTAGAACTAAAGCGCGAGCATTATGACATAATTTGCAAAGACATTTTGACTATGTTCAGGATAATTGAGTTCATCTTATGAACTCCCACTCAGATAGACATCCCTCTAGTCATCTAAGTGATTACATGATCCGAGTCAACTAGGCCGTGTCCGATCATCACGTGAGACGGACTAGTCAACGTCGGTGAACATCTTCATGTTGATCGTATCTTCTATACGACTCATGCTCGACCTTTCGGTCTTCCGTGTTCCGAGGCCATGTCTGTACATGCTAGGCTCGTCAAGTCAACCTAAGTGTATTGCGTGTGTAAATCTGGCTTACACCTGTTGTATGTGAACGTTAGAATCTATCACACCCGATCATCACGTGGTGCTTCGAAACGGCGAACTTTTGCTACGGTGCACAGTTAGGGGGAACACTTTCTTGAAATTTTAATGAGGGATCATCTTATTTACTACCGTCGTTCTAAGCAAATAAGATGCATAAACATGATAAACATCACATGCAATCAAAAAAAGTGACATGATATAGCCAATATCATTTTGCTCCTTTTGATCTCCATCTTCGGGGCTCCATGATCATCATCGTCACCATCATGACACCATGATCTCCATCATCGTGTCTCCATGAAGTTGTCTCGCCAACTATTACTTCTACTACTATGGCTAACGGTTTAGCAATAAAGTAAAGTAATTACATGGCGTTGTTCATTGACACGCAGGTCATACAATAAATTAAGACAACTCCTATGGCTCCTGCCGGTTGTCATACTCATCGACATGCAAGTCGTGATTCCTATTACAAGAACATGATCAATCTCATACATCACATATCATTCATCACATTCTTTTTGGCCATATCACATCACATAGCATACCCTGCAAAAACAAGTTAGACGTCCTCTAATTGTTGTTTGCATGTTTTACGTGGCTGCTATGGGTTTCTAGCAAGAACGTTTCTTACCTATGCAAAAACCACAATGTGATATGCCAATTGCTATTTACCCTTCATAAGGACCCTTTTCATCGAATCCGATCCGACTAAAGTGGGAGAGACTGGCACCCGCTAGCCATCTTATGCAACAAGTGCATGTCAGTCGGTGGAACCTGTCTCACGTAAGAGTACGTGTAAGGTCGGTCCAGGCCGCTTCATCCCACGATGCCGCCGAATCAAGATTGGACTAGTAACGGTAAGCATATTGAACAAAAATCAACGCCAACAACAACTTGTGCTCTACTCGTGCATAGAAACTACGCATAAACCTGTCTCATGATGCCACTATTGGGGAACGTAGCAGAAATTCAAAATTTCCTACGCATCACCAAGATCAATCTATGGAGATACCAGCAACGAGAGAGAGGGGAGTGCATCTTCATACCCTTGAAGATTGCTAAGCGGAAGCGTTACAAGAACGTGGTTGATGGAGTCATACTCACGGCGATTCAAATTGCGGAAGATCCGATCTAGCGCCGAACGGACGGCGCCTCCGCGTTCAACACACATAGAGCCCGGGGACGTCTCCTCCTTCTTGATCCATCAAGGGGAGAGGAGAAGTTGAGGGAGAGCTCCGGAAGCACGACGGCGTGGTGGTGGAGCTTGCAGTTCTCTGGCAGAGCTTCGCCAAGCACTACGGAGGAGGAGGAGGTGTTGGGGAGGGAGAGGGCTGCGCCAGGGGCAAGGGTGAAGCTCCCATGCGCCTCCCCACTATATATAGGGGTGGAGGGGGCTGGTTTCTTGCCCTCCAAGTTCATTGGGGCGTTGGCAAAGGTGGGAGGAAAGAAATCCCATCATTTCCTTCCCCACCGATTGTTATCCCCCTTTTTAGGGATCTTGATCTTATCCCTTCGGGATATGATCTTATTCCTTCTAAGGGGGGATCTTGGTGCACCTTGACCAGGGGTGTGGGGCCTTGCCCCCACTACCCACGTTCATGTGGGTCCCCCCATGCAGGTGGGCCCCACTCTGGAACCTTCTAGAACCTTCCCGGTACAATACCGAAAAATCCCGAACATTTTCCGATGGCCAAAATAGGACTTCCCATATATAAATCTTTACCTCCGGACCATTCTGGAACTCCTCGTGACGTTCGGGATCTCATCCGGGACTCCGAACAACATTCGGTAACTGCACACTAATTCCCATAACAACTCTAGCATCACCGAACCTTAAGTGTGTAGACCCTACGGGTTCGAGAATCATGCAGACATGACCGAGACAGCTCTCTGGCCAATAACCAATAGCGGGATCTGGATACCCATGTTGTCTCCCACATGTTCCATGATGATCTCATCGGATGAACTACGATGTCAAGGATTCAAGCAATCCCGTATACAATTCCCTTTGTCTACCGGTATAGTACTTGCCCGAGATTCGATCGTCGGTATCCCGACACCTTGTTCAATCTCGTTACCGGCAATTCTCTTTACTCGTTCCGTAACACATCATCCCGTGATCAACCCCTTGGTCACATTGTGCACATTATGATGATGTCCTACCGAGTGGGCCCAGAGATACCTCTCTGTCACACGGAGTGACAAATCCCAGTCTCGATTCGTGCCAACCCAGCAGACACTTTCGGAGATACCCATAGTGTACCTTTATAGCCACCCAGTTACGTTGTGACGTTTGGTAAACCTAAAGAATTCCTACGGCATCCGGGAGTTGCACAATCTCATGGTCTAAGGAAATGATACTTGACATTAGAAAAGCTTTAGCATACGAACTACACGATCTTTGTGCTAGGCTTAGGATTGGGTCTTGTCCATCACATCATTCTCCTAATGATGTGATCCCGTTATCAACGACATCCAATGTCCTTGGTCAGGAAACCGTAACCATCTATTGATCAACGAGCTAGTCAACTAGAGGCTTACTAGGGACATGGTGTTGTCTATGTATCCACACATGTATCTGAGTTTCCTATCAACACAATTATAGCATGGATAATAAACGATTATCATGAACAAGGAAATATAATAATAATAACTAATTTATTATTGCCTCTAGGGCATATTTCCAACAGTGTGGTACGTGCGCACTTATTGTGGGGAAGTGGAAGTGCGCGCACAAACGATCCCACTGCCCCAAGTTGAAACGTGGCTTATAAATTGGGGGGCAGGAGGCTGCGGAGATCATTCTCGCTCGCGCTCCCCCACCTCCTTCTTCCTCTGCTCCTGCGGCTGCTGCGCACTGTGATGCTTTGTCGTTCTTCGAGCAAAACTTCTCCATTGATCTTCTTTCTCTCTTTGTCCACCCTCTCGCTAACCGCTAATGGCGCTACCGTCGGGCTCGTGGATGGGTTCCAACATCACCACCGGAGACATCGCATACCTCCGCGCCACCAGGTGTCTGCCGAGGGAGACGGACGTCGTCATGCGGCTGCCGCAGGGCCAGCAGGACCCACGGCCGAAGGGGACAGAGCGCGTGGTCTTCTTCACGCACTTCAAGCGCGGGTTTGGGCTTCCCGCGAGCCATTTCTTTCGCACCTTTCTGGACTTCTTCGGGCTCCAGCAGCACCATCTTGGTGCGAACGCCATCCTTTGGCTCTCCAGCTTTGTCACCCTGTGCGAGGGGTACTTGGGGGTCGATCCTTTGATCAAACTCTAGGTACGCTTCTTCTTCTTGAAGCAGCAGGGGCTGACCGCCGGGGAGATGTCTTCGTGCAGGGCCGCCGCCATTTCGACGTGGACGTGCGGGGAGCATGGAGGGTGCCCCAAGATGCCGCTGGAGGAGTCTACCAAGAAGTGGCAGAACTGCTTCTTCTACGTCGGCAACCTAGGTGTGGAACAGATCAAGTTGCCACTTTTCACCGACGTGACGCCTCAGGAGAAGAGGAACTGGACCTACTTCCCCAAGCATCCGACGCAGGAGGTGCTCAACCTGTGCCAACGGGTTCTGGAGATGAAGGAGCGGGAGGGGCTCAGCAGCGCGAATCTCATCGCCGCCTTCATCGCGGCGCTGGGTGCTGCCGCTGCAGCAATGCTCCCATATTATCGGCTAGATGGCGGGCCTCCAAGACACCACCCAGATGTCGAACTTGTGCCTGGCGGCGGACCAGGTCGCCCACCGGGTCAACGATATCTCAAAGGCCGGGCTCGCAGATGACTGGCAGTTCTGGAAGGCCCCGTACAGCGAGGCGCGCCCGGCTCCAACGATGAGTCCTTGGTCACCATTTTTTGCTGCTGCTTATCTTCTTATCCGTCCAGACGCGACGAGGGAGGTGCTACTAGACGCCATCCGGCATCCGTATGACCGGGCGCCGATGCAGGTGGTGTGGGCCGGCTCGGAGGAGGCGGCGACGTAGCCCGAGGAGCCGGGTGCAGACGGCGTCGTTGCCGGCGCGAGGCGCCAGGTGGGTAAGTCTTCTTGCTTGATTTGTTTAAGGTGCCGGCTTGTTGGTAGGCGAGTTGATGAGGACCGTCGATGCAGTGGCGGCGAGGGGAGGAGGCGGCATGGGCGTGGCCGGGTCCTCTCATGGAGCGGTGACGGCTAGCCGGCCGCACGGGAAGGATGACATGGCACCACACAATCCGACCGCGAAGCGCGCGGTGTATCCGGCGGGCCACTCGAAGCCGCCTGCCAAGAAGAGGCGGCGCGGTCCGCAGGTGGCGCCAGAGAGTCCACCGACTCCGTTGATATCCGGGTGAGTGTCTTCTGCCGAACTTTGTCGAGTCGCTGAGCGGCTTTCCTTCTTGTTTCTTACTTTGCTATACTTCAGATCGCCGGTGTCATCGGCGCGGGTGGCGGCGGAGGCCGCATCGCTCGGTGGTGCTGCGTTCCAGAAAATCTGGTCCAGCATCATCGAGCGGGAGGAGGAGGAGGCCGACCCGGACCTCGGCTTGGACCTGGCAGATGCCGAGGGTCGGGCCTGGCAGGAACGGAACCGGGCCGTGGCCGAGCTCGAGGCAGAGTCAGCGCAGGCTTGGGATAGCGTTGCAGCAACGTGGGCGCGAGCCGGCGAGGAGCCGGCGTGGCCCGAGATGCCGGCGGGCATGGACCCGGCGGCGACGGTCTTTATGTCGCTGAGGGAGTCCTGGACTGGGGGGTGTCCGGATAGCCGAACTATCATCATCGGCCGGACTCCAAGACTATGAAGATACAAGATTGAAGACTTCGTCCCATGTCCGGATGGGACTTTCCTTGGCGTGGAAGGCAAGCTTGGCAATACGGATATGTAGATCTCCTACCATTGTAACCGACTCTGTGTAACCCTAGCCCTCTCCGGTGTCTATATAAACCGGAGGGTTTTAGTCCGTAGGACAACAACAATTACAACAATCATACCATAGGCTAGCTTCTAGGGTTTAGCCTCCTTGATCTCGTGGTAGATCCACTCTTGTACTACCCATATCATCAATATCAATCAAGCAGGAGTAGGGTTTTACCTCCATCGAGAGGGCCCGAACCTGGGTAAAAACATCGTGTCCCTTGTCTCCTGTTACCATCCGCCTAGACGCACAGTTCGGGACCCCCTACCCGAGATTCGCCGGTTTTGACACCGACATTGGTGCTTTCATTGAGAGTTCCTCTGTGTCGTCACCGATAGGCTTGATGGCTCCTTTGATCATCAACAACAACACGGTCCAGGGTGAGACTTTTCTCCCCGGACAGATCTTCGTATTTGGCGGCTTTGCACTGCGGGCCAATTCGCTTGGCCATCTGGAGCAGATCGAAAGCTACGCCCCTGGCCATCAGGTCAGATTTGGAAGTCTGAACTTCATGACTGACATCCGCGGAGACTTGATCTTCAATGGATTCGAGCCACAGCCAAGCACGCCGCACTGTCACGATGGGCATGACTTAGCTCTGCTGCCGGATAGTGCCCTGGAGGCCGCACACGAGTCCGCTCTGATCCTCAATTCGGAGCCGATTGCGAAGATCGAGGATGTGTGGCTAGACACCGCCTCGGGGGCTGCAACCCCTACGGCGATGGAGCCGAATACTGACCTTGTCCCTTGTGAAGCTCGTGACTCCGAGGTGTCGGACTCCTCCCCGGACTCCGAACCTCCCGCGCCCCCTCTAATCGAATTCGATTGGGCCCCGATCATGGAGTTCACCGATGCGGACATCTTTCAACACTCACCTTTCGGCGATATCCTAAATTCGCTAAGGCATCTCTCATTATTAGGAGAGCCCTAGCCGGACTGCGGCCAGGATGGATGGGATGCGGACGACAAAGAAATTCAAAGCCCACCCACCACCCACTTTGTAGCCACTGTCGACGATATAACCGACATGCTAGACTACGACTCCGAAGACATCGACGGTATGGACGACGATGCCGGAGACGACCAAGAACCAGCGCCTACGGGGCACTGGAAGACCACCTCGTCATACGACATATACATGGTGGACATCCCAAAGGATGGGAATGGCGAGGATGCAGCGAAGGAAGACTCCTCCAAGAAACAACCCAAGCGCCGGCATCAGCGGCGCCGCTCTAAATCCCGCCACAACAAGAATAGAGATTCCGGCACCGGAGATAACAACACCCCAGAGAGTGCCGAAGACAACCCCCTCCAGCAAGATTCAGCACAGGAGGACGGAGAAGCCAACCCTCATGAGAGAGCGGCAGGCGATGAGGTAGAGGATGATAATTACATGCCTCCCTCTGGAGATGAGGCAAGCCTCGACGACGACGAATTCGTCGTGCCCGAGGATCCCGTCGAACAAGAGCGTTTTAAACGCAGGCTTATGGCCACGACGAACAGCCTCAAGAAAAGCAGCAACAGCTTAAAGCTGATCAAGATCTGCTAGCTGACAGATGGACTGAAGTCCTTGCGGCCGAAGAGCATGAACTCGAACGCCCCTCCAAAAGCTACCCCAAACGCAAGCTGCTCCCCCGACTAGAGGAGGAGGCATACAAACCTGCATCACCAGCGCAAAATACGGCTGACCGACCACCTCGTGGCCGTGACAGAGAGGCCTCTAGGCCCTCCACCAGAACCGTACCCCGGCACCGCTCAAAAAATACGAAGCCACAGGGGAATGCGCCGGACTTGCGAGACATATTGGAGGATAAGGCAAGACAATCAAGATCGATCTACGGATCGCGTGGGCGCCCCACAATACGCGACGATGATCGTCGCGCCGGATACAGCAACTCCGGCTGGGCCGAACACAATAGACAAAGCTCGCATGAGCTACGTCGTGATATAGCCCAATATAGAGGCGCCGCACACCCACTATGCTTCACAGATGAAGTAATGGATCATCAAATCCCCGAAGGATTTAAACCCGTGAATATTGAATCCTACGATGGCACAACAGACCCCGCGGTTTGGATCGAAGACTATCTCCTTCATATCCACATGGCCCGTGGCGATGATCTTCACGCCATCAAATACCTCCCACTCAAGCTTAAAGGACCAGCTCGGCATTGGCTTAACAGCTTGCCAGCAGAATCAATTGGGTGTTGGGAGGACCTGGAAGCCGCATTCCTTGACAACTTCCAGGGCACATATGTGCGACCACCAGACGCCGATGACCTAAGCCACATAATTCAGCAGCCAGACGAATCGGCCAGACAATTCTGGACACGGTTCTTAACAAAGAAAAATCAAATCGTCGACTGTCCGGATGCAGAGGCTCTCGCAGCCTTCAAACATAACATCCGCGACGAGTGGCTTGCCCGACACTTAGGATAGGAAAAGCCGAAATCCATGGCAGCCCTCACATCACTCATGACCCGCTTCTGCGCGGGAGAGGACAGCTGGCTAGCCCGCAGTAACAACCTCAGCAAAAACTCTGGCAGTCCGGATAACAAGGACCACAATGGCAGGTCGCGTCGCAACAAAAACAAACGCCGCATTAACGGCGATAACACCGAGGATACGGCAGTCAACGCCGGATTCAGAGGCTCCAAACCCGGTCAATGAAAAAAGCCATTCAAAAGAACTACTCCGGGTCCGTCCAATTTGGACCGAATACTCGACCGCTCATGCCAGATACACGACACCCCCGAAAAGCCAGCTAATCACACCAACAGGGATTGTTGGGTATTCAAGCAGGTAGGCAAGTTAATTGCCGAAAACAATGAGAAGGGGCTGCATAGTGATGACGAGGAAGAGACCCGACCGCCGAACAATAGAGGACAGAAAGGCTTCCCCCCACAAGTGCGGACGGTAAACATGATATACGCAACCCACATACCCAAGAGGGAGCGGAAGCGTGCGCTCAGGGACGTATATGCGATGGAGCTAGTCGCCCCAAAGTTCAACCCATGGTCCTCCTGCCCGATCACTTTTGATCGAAGGGACCACCCCACCAGTATCCGCCATGGAGGATTCGCCGCATTGGTTTTAGACCCAATCATCGATGGATTTCACCTCACCAGAGTCCTGATGGACGGCGGCAGCAACCTGAACCTGCTTTATCAGGATACAGTGCGCAAGATGGGCATAGACCCCTCAAGGATTAAACCCACAAAGACGACCTTCAAAGGCGTCATACCAGGTGTAGAGGCCAATTGTACAGGCTCAGTCACACTGGAAGTGGTGTTCGGATCCCCGGATAACTTCCGAAGCGAGGAGTTAATCTTCAACATAGTCCCGTTCCGCAGGGGCTATCACGCTCTGCTCAGACGGACCGCGTTTGCAAAGTTCAACGCGGTGCCGCATTACGCATACCTCAAGCTCAAGATGCCAGGCCCTCGAGGAGTCATCACGGTCAACAGAAACACTGAACGCTCCCTCCGAACGGAGGAACACACAGTGGCTCTCGCGGCAGAAGTACAGAGCAGCCTCTTAAGGCAATTTTTGAGTCTGGCCGCTAAACGACCGGACACGGCCAAACGAGCCCGGAGTAACCTACAACAAGACCACCTGGCACGTTTCGAGCACGCGTAGCAATGCGGCCCCAACCCCAGCCCTTGCAAAATTGCAAGACTGGTCCTTCGTGTACATCACTACGCCCTGGAGATACCATGGGCATAGGGGGAGGGGCACGACCACAACAGGCCCAAAGTGCGGCTCAACCACACCAGGGGATCCCAAGTGTGTCATCTTTTTTTCTTTTCTCTTTTTGACCCACAGGACTCCGTTCACCAGAGGCCCTGTCCGGCAGTAGACCCACCGATCTCACGATGCAACAGTCGGGGAAGGAGAAAGGCTATGATGAGTATCCAGGTGGTCTCCATTACGAGCATTAACTCTGTCTTATACACCATTCCGCAGCCTACCCCTGGAGGGGGACATGTTTAATAGTCCCATTCCTTGCTTACCGCACTATTTGTATCGTTCCGCATTCATGGCAATATTTCTTGAATAAACAATGCATCGCTTTTTTGCTTATAATTGCATTTCTTTCTTATACATATGTTCATTTATGACATGTTGCATCCGTACACTTTGGTACGGTTAAATACACCAGGGGCTTAAGTTCCCCACATTATGGTGTGATTAGTCCGAACACTTTCACAAGTGCGGCACCCCGAACTTATAGCATTGTATGCATCGGCTCCGAATCATGTCTTGGGTCAATAGTTCGGTTTGCCCGGATCCCATGTTTTGGTACCTTACGTTCCGTTGTATCGGCTAAGGTAGCACTAGGAGAACCACTGCGATTGCGCCCCGGTTGAGCTGGGCGAGCGCCTCAGTGGAGAAAGCTAAAACTGACCGTCATGATAAGGCGAGAGCTGGTCGCTGTTCGAGAGGTCTTTTCGAGTCTCTAAAGACTTATGCCACTTAGAATGAGGAACCGGCTTTGTCCGGCCCAGGTGTGGATAGCGCCCGAACTCGGTCTTCAGAACACTAGGGGCTTCGCCGAAATTTAAAATTATAGAATTCTATGGCTAAGTGAGAGTGTTCAAGCATTATAAGTCCGGTTGCCTCGTTCGTTGTGTTGAGCGCCTCCCTAGGTGGACCCAAAAATGGGAACAAGAGCGCTCAAGTTTATCCCGAACACCCCAGCACTCGTGCCATGGGGGCTAAAGCCGACGACTTGCCATCTCTCAGATTTGATAAACGACCGCACTGAAGGTAATATTTTAAATTAACAAGCGTTGCTTAGCGCATATGAACAAAGTCTTCAGCGCACAGGATAACAAAATGCGAGTCTACTTAAATATTACATCTTTGGAGCACTCACCCGCAATCATGCGGGCACCCTTCAGGACACTTTTATAATACATTTTGGGCGTACGATACTCCTTGCCCGCCGGCGGCGCATCCGTTAGAAGCTTCTCAGCGTCCATCCTGCCCCAGTGCACTTTTGCACGGGAAGGGCCCGACGGGCACCTTCAATGCAGGCGGAGTGCTTGACAACTTCAACCCAGGGACACACATCCACCAGCCGCCGCACCAGGCCGAAGTAGCTCCCAGGCATGGCCTCCTTGGGCCACAGCCGAACTATGAGGCCCTTCATGGCCTGTTCGGCCACCTTGTGGAGCTCGACCAGCTGCTTCAGCTGGTCGCTAAGGGGCACCGGATGTCCGGCCTCAGCATACTGAGACCAGAAGACCTTCTCCGTTGAGCTCCCCTCCTTGGCCTGATAGAATGCGGCAGCATCGGACACGCTGCGGGGCAGATCTACGAATGCTCCTAGAGAGCTCCGAATTTGGGTAAGTAATAGGTAATTCACATTTACATGCTTACTTTGCATGAAAAATGCCTTATCCGCCGCTATATTCTTTAACGCCTCGATTTCCTGGAGGGCCTTGTGGGCTCCGGCCTTAGCGGCTTTGGCACTCTCAAGAGCCGATGCAAGCTCGGACTCTCGAGTCTTTGAGTCGCGCTCCAAACTCTCATGTTTTTCCACGAGAGCCTGGAGCTCTTGCTGCACCTCCACCACCCACGCCTCCTGCTTCTCTCGCTTGGCTCGTTCCGCGGCCGCATTGCGTTCCGCCGCGGACACCGCCTCCTTCAGGGTCGCCAGCTCGTTCGTGGCCCCTGTAGTACCCATGTTATCTTTGTTATTTTCTCTTGCAACCAAATCATTTTCTGTAAGGTACAACTTTAATAAGGTGTTACTCACCTTCCTCGTCCTCGAGCTGCTTCTTGGCACAGCCGAGCTCGCTCTCGGACTGCTCGAGGCTTTGCTTCAAAGCATCGACCTCCGCAGTCAGTGCGGCAGAGGTCAGCAGCGCAGCCTACAATCCCATATTGACATATTTTTAGACTCTTGCGTATATCTTTTTAGATCCTCAGTCCGGCTTTTCTTTCCGAACACCGAACCGAGCATCAGGGGCTACTGTCTATGCGGTATTATATTACACATCTTAAAATTCTTACCTCAAAGCCTGTTAGAAGGCTGCTGCAGGCTTCGGTCAGCCCGCTCTTGGCGAGCTGAACCTTCTAAATCACCGCACTCATGACAGTGCGGTGTTCTTCTTTGATGGAAGCGCCGTTGAGCGCCTCCAGCAAGTTATCCGGCGTCTCCGGTTGGACGGAGGCCGCCGGCATCACAGTCTTGCCCTTCTTACGAAGGGGCCGATTGCCGGACTCCGGAACCACTGCAGGTTCCGGTGTGGAGTCCGGCGCACAGTCCGGGAGGTTGCCCTGCGGCACCTCTGGGGCCTTCTCCTCCTGGCGGGTCCCTTCCTGGGATCCCACCTCGACGTCATCAACGTCACGAGGGGTGGAGGCGGTCGGAAGAGAATCCATATCCGACGTGCCCAAGGACCCGCTCGACGAAGCGGGAAGATCGTCCTTGGCCGGACTACAGGTTGTATGCGGCATTAGAAAGACACCGCGTGGCAAAAAGAAAAATTATAAATCATCCAGGAGTCCGGATACTTACGATCTTGCCAGGGGCTTGGCCCTTGAGGGCCACTCCTCGTCGCCGTCGCCGACGTTGGCGGAGTAGTCCGGAGGAAGGGTCCTTCCCTTCTTGGACCCTTCGGCCTCCCTCGTTGGGGATGCTTCCTCTTCTTCTCTCCCCCCGCTGGGGGAGAGGCCTCTTTCTTCTCCTCCTCGTCCTCGTGGGAGGAGTCCGCCTCGGAGTCATCAGACGATGAGTCCGATACCACTTGACGCCGGGAACTCCTCCGGGTTCCCGTGACCTTCTTCTTGTCCTTCTTCTCCGGCACCGCGTAAAGTGCCGGGACCAGCAGCCCTGTCAAATGGGCGTCTGCTGGGTCTTCTGAATGGGGAGCCGGACAGTTAACCTGTCCGGATGTCTTCTACCAGTCCTGTTAAAGGTATTGGGAGTTTAGATCCCGCATAGAGTCAAACTATGAAAAACGAGTGTCCCATAAAGGATAACATAGCTTACCTCGCTAGCCGGGCGCTGCGTGCTGAATCCGCGATCTTCGGTTGCGGATGCGGGAGCTTCGGCGCCCTTGAACAGCACCCTCCAGGCAGCTTCGTACGTAGTGTCGAAGAGCCTGCTCAAGGTCCAGTGCTGTGCCGGATCAAACTCCCACAAATTGAAGTCCCGTTGCTGGCAGGGGAGAATCCGGCGGACGAGCATGACCTGGATCACGTTGACAAGCTTAAGCTTCTTGTTCACTAGGGTCTGGAGACAGGACTGGAGTCCGGTCAGCTCCTCCGAACTACCCCAAAGCAAGCCCTTCTCTTTCCAGGAGGTGAGCTGCATAGGGATGCCAGATCTGAATTCGGGGGCCGCTGCCCATTTAGGGTCACGCGGCTCGGTGATGTAGAACCACCCCGATTGCCACCCTTTGATGGATTCCATGAAGGCACCCTCGAGCCAAGTGACATTGGGCATCTTGCCCACCATGGCGCCTCCGCACTCCGCTTGGCTGCCCTTCACAACCTTCGGCTTGACATTGAAGGTCTTTAGCCACAAGCCGAAGTGGGGCTGGATGCAGAGGAAGGCCTCGCACACGACGAAAAACACCGAGATATTGAGGATGAAATTTGGGGCCAGATCGTGGAAGTCCAGGCCGTAGTAGTACATGACCCCCCGACAAAGGGGTGGAGTGGGAAGCCCAGTCCGCGGGGGAAATGGGGAAGGAATACCACCCTCTCATGGGGCCTGGGGGTGGGGATGAGCTGCCCCTCGTCGGGCAGCCGGTGCGCGATGTCGCTGGACAAGTATCCGGCGCTGCACAGCTTCTCGATGTGCCCCTCCGTGACGGAGGAGGCCATCCACTTGCCTCCCGCTCCGGACATGGCTGGAGAAGGTTGAGGTGAGATGTGCGGACTTGGGCGCTGGAGCTCGAGTGCGCGGAGGTGGATAAGCAAAGGGGAAGAATGCGTAGGTAAAAGAGGTGGATCCTTATCCCCTTATATATGGGCGGACAAAAACTATGCGTCCCCATCGGCCTGGTAAAACTCGCTTATCTCCCAAACGCCACAATCAATGGCGCGGTTGGGTTACCCACGTGCGTATTGATGGGAATCCCGGAATAAGGGGAACACGATCTCTGCTTCGACAAGACGTGGCAAGGAAACCGCTTCGCTAAACACGCTGAGGTGGTATAATAAAAACGATTCGAGTAAGGGCTTGGTAGTGGTGTGACGTCACGCCACAAAATACGTCAGCAGATTGAACTTGTGTAAATATTATTCTCTCTACGGTGGTATGTGGAATTTATTTTATAGAGCCGGACACTATCCTGGTGTTCACAATCTTCTATGAATTATTCGGAGGAGGATCCCGCCTTGCAATGCAGAAGACAATATGCGCGCCGGACTCGTCGTCTTTGAAGCCTGGTTCAGGGGCTACTAAGGGAGTCCTGGACTGGGGGGTGTCCGGATAGCCAAACTATCATCATCGGCCGGACTCCAAGACTATGAAGATACAAGATTGAAGACTTCGTCCCGTGTCCGGATGGGCCTTTCCTTGGCGTGGAAGGCAAGCTTGGCAATACGGATATGTAGATCTCCTACCATTGTAACCGACTCTGTGTAACCCTAGCCCTCTCCGGTGTCTATATAAACCGGAGGGTTTTAGTCCGTAGGACAACAACAATTACAGCAATCATACCATAGGCTAGCTTCTAGGGTTTAGCCTCCTTGATCTCGTGGTAGATCCACTCTTGTACTACCCATATCATCAATATCAATCAAGCAGGAGTAGGGTTTTACCTCCATCGAGAGGGCCCGAACCTGGGTAAAAACATCGTGTCCCTTGTCTCCTGTTACCATCCGCCTAGACGCACAGTTCGGGACCCCCTACCCGAGATCCATTGGAGGGGGAGCGCGGCGAGAGCAGCCGCGTGGAGGTGGTGGACCTCGACCGGGTGGTCGTGGAGATCGTGGATGACACCCGCCACAGGCCGACACGGTCGAGCGGGCGACGGTGACTCCGTCTTAGAGGAGGCGGCGTAGGTGGCGCTGGTGTAGGCGCCTCAAGCGCCTGCAGGTGGGGCACCACAGTAGGTGCCGCCGCAGGCAACTCTGGCCGTTGTGCCGGAGAGGGAGCAGACCGTCGGGGAGGCGGTCAGCAATGAGTACGCCCTGGTCTTCAGGCCGAGGGGTCATCGGGTCGCCGGGTCGCAGCCGGGTCGGGTTGGGCCCAGCGAGATCTTCTTTGGTCCCTTGTCCCGGGAGGAGGCGACGATGGCCTACGTGGGCCAAGGCCTCCGCCGGCGCGCAGAGAGGGTCCAGGCCTTTGCCCAGGCCGGGGCGGAGCACGCGCGGGAGCTGGAGCGTGCCGTGACGGTGAGCTTTTTCCTCTTCACTTTTGCTTTTTTCTCCTTGCTACTCTCTAGTGGGGGCGCGTTAGCGCACCCACTAGGTGTAGCCCCCGAGATTCGGGCCAACTACGTAGTAGTTGGGTCGAATCTTAAGTTGTTGTCTTTGTGCTGATGGTTGTGCCTCGAAGCACCTGGATTCCCTCCGGGTTGCCGTCATCAACCGGCTCATGGAGAAGGGCCGACAGCTCAAGGCGCAGCTTGCCGCCAAGGAGGAGGCGATCCGCGTCGCCGAAGGTGAGTTTTCTGCATGCTCTTTTAGTGGGGGCGCGCTAGCGCACCGACTGGGTGTAGCCCCCGAGATTTTGGCCAACTACATAGTAGTTGGGTCGAATCTTAAAGTAGTCTTCGTTTCTTCTTCTGGTTCTGAATCTTTGTCGCACAGCCGAGGTGCAGTCCTGGCATACCCGGCTGGTCCGAGCCGGCTTTCAGTATGACCGGGTCGTTGCTGACGTTGGCCGGCTTGGGGCCGAGGCGGTGGGGCTAAAGGCGGAAGCGGAGGTGGCCTGGCGGGCGCTCGTCGAGGCTAGCCAGCTGCAGGAGCGGCTTGCCGGCGACAAGAGCCGGCTGGAGGCCGAGGTGGACCGCCTCAAGGCAGAGGCATCCAAGGCGGCGGAGGCTGAATGGGCCCTTGCCGAAACCGGCCAGCAATGTGATAAGCTGGCCGACGACAAGGGTCAGCTCGAGGCGGAGGTGGAGCGGCTAAAGACACTGGGGACCCAGCTGGGGGTGCCCATCAGGCGGAGCTCCACCGCCGCAAGGAGTCCGAGAAGGCGGCCGTGGCCTAGGACGAGGAGCTGAAGGCGGCCCTCGCCAAGGTCGCCGAACTGGAGAAGGCGCTTGAGGAGCGTGACCGTGCCCTCACCATGGAGCGGCACGATACGTTTCTCGAAGCGCAGCACTTGGACAAGACCTTCGCTAGTAAGTGCTTCTTTACAATTCTGCCGGGTTGGGAAGCCGGCTTTCTCTTGTTGTTGCTGATTTGTCTTGCTTTTCTTTAACAGGGCACTTCCCGGAGATGCACCGGCTGGCGGAGGAGGCTGTCCGCTTCCAGCAGGATCTGCAAGGGGTCGTGGGCTCCGGGACCGATCCGCAGGTTGCCTGGACCTTCCCGGAGATCATGGCTGCCGTAAAAGCTCGTCTGCGTGTCTTGGGCGAGCAGATGGCGCAGCTCTCCCAGGCCGGGGTAGGGTGACGTCGGTCCTCTGGCCTGGCGCCGTTGCGTGGAATAGCTTCTCGCGGCTGGCGCGGTCGCTGGAGGTGCGGCCGGAGCGGCTTCATGCATGGCGGGTTTCCACCGCTCGGGCTGGTGCTGAGGTGGCACTTCGGTTTGTGATGTCTTGGCATCCAGATCTGGAGCTGGATCGGCTGATGGGCCAGCGAGCTGGCGCGGAGGCCGGACGCATTGCTGCCCGGGCCAGCTACATCGCTGGATTCGCCATACATGATGAGTTCTAGCCAGAACAAACAAATGACGGCGGAGTCGTTCCTACCGATGACTTCGGCTTGCTTCTGAACGACCCAGAGGGCAGCTCCGAGGAGACGGGCGTCTACGGAGATAACGACGCCGAGGTGGAGGACACCGGCACCTCAGCGGACCTGGAGGCCATCGAGGGAGAGCCGACGGTCGCGCGACCCGGCGCTGGAGATGCTTGAGGCTGGAGCCGGCCTATTTTTATCTTTGTAAAAGTTTCTATTAGGTAGCACGTCCACCCACCCACTGGGGTTTTTTGGGTGTATGTAATGAACTCTGGCCTTGGGCCTATTTGAATTGCAATGTAAATATTTCGTGGGTCTTTGCGCTTTTCGCCTTTGTTTGTTGAGCCGTTTTCTTGCTTGCTTGCTTCCTCTCCCCCCCCCGCGAGTCGAACGACCAGGCTACGGTCCGTGACAAGGGGTTCGGCCGTTGAAAATAGGTCTGCAATACTTAGGGTTTCCAAACATTGAGCGCGAGTGAAACAGCCACTGGGCTGGATGGCGGCAATCCAGCGTAGCCAGTTGGCGAGCAGCCGGTCGTGCGGTAAAGTTAAGGTGACGGGGCCGGGTCGGTCAACCCGGCAGCCCTGACTTAGAATTTGTAGCGTGCTCGTGCTTTGGCCCTCATTTCTTGCCGGCCAACAGCCAAAGCCGGTTCTATGGTAGGGCGAAGTGGAGAGCCGCGGCGACCTGAACACGCCAGTATTTGCTAAGGTAGGCGGCGGGTGGTGGCCGAGCCGGCCAGCCCCCGAGCCCCCAGGTTTGAGCGAGTCAACCCGGCGGTGGGGTGTTTTAAGAAAATTGCACAAGTGTGTGCGACACAATAACTTGGTCAGGAAGGCAGCCCCCGAGAGATGTTCGGGGACCCCATAGTTTTCATGCGGTTATAAAAGGTAGTGATACATACGTGCACACAACTAACTGTAAAACTGGCGGAAGAGCTCAGCGTTCCATGGCCGGGTTGTCTCTTCGCCGATGGTATCTCTCTTGCGCTTGTTGGCCTCGCGGGCGTCGATGAGGTAGTACACGTTGGGGTCGCACAAGGCTTTGCTGATGATGAAGGGGCCTTCCCACGGGGAGGATAACTTTTGGTGCCACCTTGCTGCTGGACGAGTCAGGGGACGAGGTCTCCCTCGCGGAATGCGAGGGGCTTGATCTTCTTAATGTGGTAATGCCTCAGGCATTGCTGATAGAAGGCTGAGCGGCTAAGCGCCAAGAGGCGTGCTTCCTCGAGTAGGTCAACACCGTCTTTTCGCGGGCTTCATTAGCTTCAGCTTCAATGTACATCACGACTCGGGCGAGTCGAACTCGACGTCGGTCAAGATGACGTCTTCGGCTCCATAGATGAGGAAGAACAGGGTGAACTGGGTCGACCGGTTTGGCGTTGTCCGGAGACTCCAGAGGATGGCCGGCAACTCGTCGAGCCAGCTGCCGGGTGAACGGACGAGCGGCTCCACGAGCCGTGGCTTGATGCCGGATAGAATGAGGTCATTGGCCCACTCGACCTGGCCGTTGGACTGTGGATGTGCCACAAAGGCCAAGTCGAGGCGGATGCCGGAGACGGAGCAATACTGCACGGGCGCGCTCTTGACGAAGCTGGTGCTGTTGTCCGTGATGATGTTGTTCGGGACGCCATAGCATACCACGATATCCTTGATGAACCAAATGGTTGTTGGCCCATCATGCTTCTTGATTGGCCATGCTTCGATCCATTTGGTGAACTTGTCCACCGCCACTAGCAAGTGCTTCATGCCGCCTCGAGCGGTCTTGAAAGGTCCCACCATATCGAGCCCCCAGACCGCGAAGGGCCAGGTGATCGGTATGGTTTGCAGGGCTGAAGCCGACTGGTGGTTGCGCTTGCTGAATGATGTCTACTACACAACCTTCTTCTTGTAGATGTTATTGGGCCTGCAAGTGCACAGGTTTGTAGGAAAGTAGCAAATTTTCCTCAAGTGGATGACTTAAGGTTTATCAATCCGTGGGAGGCGTAGGATGAAGATGGTCTCTCTCAAACAACCCTGCAACCAAATAACAAAGAGTCTCCTGTGTCCCCAACACACCCAATAGAATGATAAATTGTATAGGTGCACTAGTTCGGCGAAGAGATGGTGATACAAGTGCAATATGGATAGTAGATATAGGTTTTTGTAATCTGAAATAATAAAAACAGCAAAGTAACTAATGGTAAAAGTGAGCGTAAACGGTATTGCAATGATAGGAAACAAGGCCTAGGGTTCATACTTTCACTAGTGCAAGTGCTCTCAACAATAATAACATAGATAGATCATATAACAATCCCTCAACATGCAACAAAGAGTCACTCCAAAGCAACTAATAGCGGAGAACAAACGAAGAGATTATGGTAGGGTACGAAACCACCTCAAAGTTATCCTTTCTGTTCTATCTATTCAAGAGTTCGTAGTAAAATAACATAAAGCTATTCTTTCCGCTCAATCCATCATAGAGTTCATACTAGAATAACACCTTAAGACACAAATCAACCAAAACCCTAATGTCACCTAGATACTCCATTGTCACCTCAAGTATCCGTGGGCATGATTATACGATATGCATCACACAATCACTGATTCATCCAACCAACACAAAGTACTTCAAAGAGTGCCCCAAAGTTTCTACCGGAGAGTCAAGACGAAAACGTGTGTCAACCCCTATGCACAGGTTCATGGGTGGAACCCGCAAGTTGATCAGCAAAACATACATCAAGTGGCACGTGAAATCCCATTGTCACCACAGATAAGCACGACAAGACATACATCAAGTGTTCTCAAATCATTAAAGACTCAATTCGATAATATAACTTCAAGAGGAAAACTCAATTCATCACAAGAGAGTAGAGGGGGAGAAACATCATAAGATCCAACTATAATAGCAAAGCTCGCAATACATCAAGATCGTGCCATAGAGAGAACATGAGAGAAATAGATCAAACACATAGCTACTGGTACATACCCTCAGCCCCGAGGGTGAAATACTCCCTCCTCGTCATGGAGAGCGCTGGGATGATGAAGATGGCCACCGGTGATGGGTTCCCCCTCTGGCAGGGTGCCAGAATGGGCTCCCGAGAGGTTTTTGGTGGCTACAGAGGCTTGCAACAAAGGAACTCCCGATCTATCTTGATATTCGATGTTTTTAGGGTACGTAGGCTTATATAGGCGAAAGAAGACGGTCGGGGGAGCCTCGAGGGGCCCACGAGAGGGTAGGGCGCGCCCAGGGGGTGGGCGTGCCCCCTATCTTGTGGCCTCCTCGATGATCTTCTGACGTCAACTCCAAGTCTCACAGATCATATTCTTCCTAAAAACCACGCTCCCGAAGGTTTCATTCCGTTTGGACTCCGTTTGATATTCCTTTTTTTCGAAATACTGAAACAGGCAATAAAACAGCAATATGGGCTGGGCCTCCGGTTAATAGGTTAGTCCCAAAAGTAATATAAAAGTGTATAATAAAGCCCATAATCATTCAAAACAGATAATAAAATAGCATGAATGCTTCATAAATTATAGATACGTTGGAGACGTATCAGCATCCCCAAGCTTAATTCCTACTCGTCCTCGAGTAGGTAAATGATAAAGAAAGAATTTATGAAGTGTGAATGCTAGAAGGTGCACAAGTTTGATCAACGATAATTTCAATCACCTTTTCTAGCATGATAATATGTCATAACAGTAGTTCATCTCATAAAACTTCTCACGATAAAGTAACAAGCAATTCACATGTTAAAGCATAGACCATAAACTTTCTTGAAAACTAGCAAACTTCATTCTCAGTCATCAAACAATTGCAATTCATCTTATTTTCAGGAATAACAAACTCCACATACTCAAGTATCATATAGTCTTCTACAATTGCTAACACTCACGCACTACTAATGGTTATGGAGTTCCAATCGGACACTGAGAAAGATAGGGGATTATAGTGTTGCCTCCCAACATATTCACCTTTGGGTGATGTCAACAATAATAGTTCATGCTAACTTACATCCAATTGGATATATATATCAGGATCTTCCCAACACGAGGTGCTTGCCAAAGGATAAAATGAAAAAGGGAAAGGTGAAGATCACCTTGACTCTTGCATAAAGTAAAAGACATAAAGTAAAAGATAGGCCCTTCGCAGAGGGAAGCAGAGGTTGTCATGCGCTTTTAGGGTTGGATGCACAAAATCTTAATGCGAATGAACGTCACTTTATATTGCCACTTGTATATGGACCTTTATTATGCAGTCCATCGCTTTTATTGCTTCCATAACAAGATCGTATAAAGCTATTTTCTTCACACCAAAAGATCATACATATTTAGAGAGCAATTTTTATTGCTTGCACCGATGACAACTTACTTGAAGGATCTTACTCAATCCATAGGTAGGTATGGTGGACTCTCATGGAAAAACTGGGTCTAAGGATATTTGGAAGCACAAGTAGTATCTCTACTTAGTGCAAGGAATTTTGGCTAGCATGAGGGGGAAAGGCAATCTCAACATGTTTGAATGATCCATGACAATATACTTTAACTGAGATGTGAGAAAACATAACCCATTATGTTGTCTTCCTTGTCCAACATCAACTCTTTAGCATGTCATACTTAATGAGTGCTCACAATTATAAAAGATGGCTAGGATAGTGTATTTGTATGTGAAATCTCTCTTCCTTCAATTTTCTTTCATGAATTGTTCAAATGACCAATACAATGCTTGCTAACCTTCAATAAATTTACAACCTCTACTTCTTAGATGTGAAGTCATTACTCCCCATGGGATAAGCAAATGAGACTTATATAATTTCAGATTTATGACAATCAACTCATTCAACAATTTACTCATAGGATATAATTGAAGCACACGAGTAAATGAAAAACTACTCCAAAAAGATATAAGTGAAGATCAATGAGTAGCTAAATAATTATGCAACTATGTGAAGACTCTCTCTCATTAAAGAATTTCAGATCTTGATATTTTATTCAAACAGCAAGCAAGACAAAACAAAATGACATTGCAAGGATATCACGACTCATGTGAAGAAGCAAAAACTTAGGCTCAACCGATACTAACCGATAGTTGTTGAAGAAGAAAGGTGGGATGCCTAACAGGGCATCCCCAAGCTTAGATGCTTGAGACTTCTTGAAATATTATCTTGGGGTGCCTTGGGCATCCCCAAGCTTGAACTTTTGTGTCTCCTTAATTACTCTCATATCATGGTTTCTCTTTTTATCAAAAGCTTCATCCACACCAAACTCAACAAGAACTCGTGAGATAGGTTAGTATAAACCAATGCAAAACCTTATCATTTTCTACTGTAGCAAATCACTAAAATTATTATTCAACATTGCATACTAAATGCCTCTGCATATTTAATACTCCTATCCTCAAATAGAATCATTAAACAAGCAAACATAGGCAAACAATGCAAACATAACAGCAATCTGCCAAAACAGTATAGTCTGTAAAGAATGCAAGATTCATCATACTTCCCTAACTAAAACAATTATGAGAAAAATACCTCACTATAGAAGATTTATCATAGCTCAAAATTCAAAAAGTGTCAACATTATATCATTCTCTGACTTTTCTAGGGAATTTTTGCAACAGCGGTAAACTTTCTGTTTTCAAACAGCAACATGTATACTAGCAAAATAAGCATGGCAAAGGCTATCCTTGACATTTTTATTGAAAATATAGATGCAAAACATTATTCTAAATAACAGCAAGCAAATACTAACAAAAGAAAATTACGCTCCAAGCAAAACACATATCATGTGGTGAATAAAAATATAGCTCCAAGTAAAGTTACCGATGAACGAAGACGAAAGAGGGGATGCCATCCGGGGCATCCCCAAGCTTGGGCTCTTGGTTGTCCTTGAATATTACCTTGGGGTGCATTGGGCATCCCCAATCTTAGGATCTTGCCGCTCCTTATTCCATAGTCCATCTAATCTTTACCCAAAACTTGAAAACTTCACAACACAAAACTCAACAGAAAACTCGTAAGCTCCGTTAGTATAAGAAAATAAAACCACCACTTAGGTACTGTAATGAACTCATTCTAAATTCATATTGGTGTAATATCTACTGTACTCCAACTTCTCTATGGTTCATACCACTTAATACTAGCCATAGATGCATCAAAATAAGCAAACAACACACGAAAAACAGAATCTGTCAAAAACAGAACAGTCTGTAGTAATCTGTTTCAAACTTATACTTCTGGAACTCCAAAACTCCTGCCAAATTAATAAGTCCTAAGAAATTTGTGTACTAATCCAGGGAAAAAAGAATCAGATCATAAGCACGTTTCTGTGAATTAAAAAAACTAATTTACTGGGTGCAAAAGTTCTGATTTTCAGCAGGATCAACACAACTATCAGCTATCCTAAAGGTCTTACTTGGCACTTTATTGAAACAAAAGCTATAAAACATGATTACTACAGTAGCATAATCATGTGGACACACAAAAACATTAAGGATAAATATTGTGTTGTCTCCCAACAAGCGCTTTTCTTTAATGCCTTTCTAGCTAGGCATGATGATGACAATGATGCTCATATAAAAGATAAGGATTGAAACATAACGGGAGCATCATGAAGCATATGACTAGCACATTTAAGTCTAACGCACTTCCTATACATAGGGATTTTGTGAGCAAACAACTTATGGGAACAATAATTAACTAGCATAGGAAGGTAAAACAAACATAGCTTCAAGATTTTCAACACACAAAGAGGAAACTTGATATTATTTCAATTCCTACAAGCATATATTCCTCCCTCATGATAATTTTCAGTAGCATCATGAATGAATTCAACAATATAACCAGCACGTAAAGCATTCTTTTCATGATCTACTTGCATAGAAATTTTACTACTGTCCACATAAGCAAATTTCTTCTCATGATTAATAGTGGGGGCAAACTCAACAAAATAATTATCATGTGAGGCATAATCCAATTGAAAACTAAAATCACGATGACAAGTTTCATGGTTATCATTATTCTTAATAGCATACAAGTCATCACAATAATCATCATAGATAGCAGCTTTCTTCTCATAATCAATTGGAACTTCTTCCGAAATAGTGGAATCATCACTAAATAAAGTTGACACTCTCCCAAATCAACTTTCGTGTTCATCACAATAAGATTCAACATCCTCCAAAATAGTGGGATCACTACTTCCTAAAGTTGAAACTCTTCCAAACCCACTTTCATCAATATAATCATCATAAATAGGAGGCATGCTTTCATGAAAATAAATATTCTCATAAAAACTTGGGGGACTAAACATATCATATTCATCAAACATAGCTTCACCAAGCTTGTGGCTTTGCATATCATTAGCATCATGGATATTCAAGGAGTGCATACTGACAACATTGCAATCATGCTCATCATTCAAAAATTTAGTACCAAGCACTTTAATGCATTCTTCTTCTAGCAATTGAGCACAATTTTCCTTTCCATCATTCTCACGAAAGATATTAAAAAGACGACGCGTATGAGACAAACTAAACTCCATTTTTTGTAGTTTTCTTTTATAAACTAAACTAGTGATAAAACAAGAAACAAAAAGATTCGATTGCAAGATCTAAAGATATACCTTCAAGCACTCACCTCCCCGGCAACGGCGCCAGAAAAGAGCTTGATGTCTACTACACAACCTTCTTCTTGTAGACGTTGTTGGGCCTGCAAGTGCACATGTTCATAGGACAATAGCAAATTTCCCTCAAGTGGATGACCTAAGGTTTATCAATCCGTGGGAGGCATAGGATGAAGATGGTCTCTCTCAAACAACCCTGCAACCAAATAATAAAGAGTCTCTTGTGTCCCCAACACACCCAATACACTGATAAATTGTATAGGTGCACTAGTTCGGCGAAGAGATGGTGATATAAGTGCAATATGGATAGTAGATATAGGTTTTTGTAATCTGAAATGATAAAAACAGCAAGGAAACTAATGGTAAAAGTGAGCGTAAACGGTATTGCAATGATAGGAAACAAGGCCTAGGGTTCATACTTTCACTAGTGCAAGTTCTCTCAACAATAATAACATAGATAGATCATATAACAATCCCTCAACATGCAACAAAGAGTCACTCCAAAGCAACTAATAGCCGAGAACAAACAAAGAGATTATGGTAGGGTACGAAACCACCTCAAAGTTATCCTTTCTGTTCTATCTATTCAAGAGTTCGTAGTAAAATAACATAAAGCTATTCTTTCCGCTCAATCCATCATAGAGTTCATACTAGAATAACACCTTAAGACACAAATCTACCAAAACCCTAATGTCACCTAGATACTCCATTGTCACCTCAAGTATCCGTGGGCATGATTATACGATATGCATCACACAATCTTAGATTCATCCAACCAACACAAAGTACTTCAAAGAGTGCCCAAAGTTTCTACCGGAGAGTCAAGACAAAAACATGTGTCAACCCCTATGCATAGGTTCATGGGTGGAACCCGCAAGTTGATCACCAAAACATACATCAAGTGGCACGTGAAATCCCATGTCACCATAGATAAGCACGACAAGACATACATCAAGTGTTCTCAAATCATTAAAGACTCAATCCGATAAGATAACTTCAAGAGGAAAACTCAATTCATCAAAAGAGAGTAGAGGGGGAGAAATATCATAAGATCCAACTATAATAGCAAATCTCGCGATACATCAAGATCGTTCCATAGAGAGAACACGAGAGAGAGAGATCAAACACATAGCTACTGCAACATACCCTCATCCCCGAGGGTGAACTACTCCCTCCTCGTCATGGAGAGCACCGGGATGATGAAGATGGCCACCGGTGATGGGTTCCCCCTCCGGCAGGGTGCCGGAATGGGCTCTCGAGAGGTTTTTGGTGGCACAGAGGCTTGCAGCGGCGGAACTCCCGATCTATCTTGATATTCGATGTTTTTAGGGTACGTAGGCTTATATAGGCGAAATAAGTCAGTCGGTGGAGCCTCGAGGGGCCCACGAGAGGGTAGGGCGCGCCCAGGGGGGTGGGCGTGCCCCCTATCTCGTGGCCTCCTCGATGATCTTCTGACGTGAACTCCAAGTCTCCCAGATCATATTCTTCCTAAAAATCACGCTCCCGAAGGTTTCATTCCGTTTGGACTCCGTTTGATATTCCTTTTCTTCGAAATACTGAAACAGGCAATAAAACAACAATATGGGCTGGGCCTCCGGTTAATAGGTTAGTCCCAAAAGTAATATAAAAGTGTATAATAAAGCCCATAATCATTCAAAACAAATAATAAAATAGCATGAATGCTTCATAAATTATAGATACGTTGGAGACGTATCACTGAAGCGCCGGCATCCCTCACACTTGAGGACTAGTGACTCGTTGTCTTGGAGGGTCGTGGGCCAGTAGAAACCATGGCGGAAAGCCTTAGCCACCAGGGATCTCGAGGCGGCGTGGTGCCCGCACTCGCCTTGATGTATGTCGAGGAGGATCTCTATCCTAGGGCACCGGCGGTCGTTGAAGCGATGTTGCGCCTGGTCTGGGTGCGGCCGGAGTGGGCCTCGCCGGTGGCGAGGATGCTGTGTTCCAATGTTCCTCGTGGTCGTTGGCGTGTAGCGAGCCGGATCCCGCGGGCTTGTTGAGCTAGTTGAGGCGGTCCTGCTGCGTGTTGGCCGTGTCGAGGAGGTCGCTCACCCGATTCAGGCAGTCCTTCAGCTCCTCGCCTTGGAGCTGGTCCAAGTCGGTTGTGGTTGCATGGGCGGCATGCATGTTCTTCGTGGGGGTTTCGTAGACGGGGGGAATCACGCCAAGGGCGCAACCAACGGCGCCACCCTAGGTCCGCACGTTAGCGACCCGACTTGGCTCAGTAGCGGCAGGCGTGAATCTGTAGGCGGTCAGCGACCCGACTTGGCCCAGGCGGCGCGGCGTGGCGGCGAGCATCTTGGTCAGGTCGCGCTGACAATCCTGCTCCAAACGGGCCTGGACTTCGATGGTGTTGGAGGCGTCCACATAGGTGGTGATGGGGATGCAGAGACTCTGCATCATGGCAGGCAGCTGGTCCAGCGCGCGGGCATGGTCTGCTGCAGCCCTGGCTCCAGCAGCCTTCCACATCGCGCTGGACGAAGAAGAGGCGTAGGCGTCGTTGACAAATACCTCCAGCCGAACGCAGAGGTCCATCGCCCCGATGGAAGCACCGTCACCGAGGGGGATGGGAGAGTCGGTGATGTTGAGCACCCCGCTAGGGTACTTATCGACTGCGGGCACATCGGAGATGCGTAGCGCGGCAAAGGAGGCAACGAGCATGTCGATGACATCATCCTCTAGCGAGACTGGCTCATCGGTGTTGGAGGACAGCCCCATCTAGAACGTGACTCCGGCCGGGACCTCGAGTTGCCCCATGGTGGGCGCCAACTGTCGTGGTGGGCACACGGCAGATGCCAAATGATGGCTAAAGAGAGGAGGTGGCTCGAGGGCACCGGTGGGCTCCAGAGGCGGGGTCGGCATGAGCGAGCGCGGGATGCAAAACATACCCAGGTTCGGGGCTCTCCGGAGTGATAACACTCCTATACTGCCGAAGTTGGTTTATATGTTATAGTACAGAGTTGCTCCTGGAGCTGTTTGGGGAAGGAGTACAGGCCAAGGCTTAAGATTCTCCTTCTCCCTTGCTGGTGTTAGTCAGTGTGTTCTACTGATGATCTGATTGCTCCCGTGCATGGAGGCCTCCTAGGTGGTTATTATAGGTCAATCCCCCAGGGCTATAATGGTAAAGTTACAAGGCCGTGGGGCCGGGTTGTCATTGTCCGGGGAGCTGGCGTTGGGGCCCGCTGGGTGTCAGGGCTCGCCGGGCTTGGTCCCCATGTGCTAGGGGGCACTGTTCGCCATCTTGTCGAGCATCACGGAGTGGCCAGGTCGAGTCGGTTACAGTGGTGCTCCGCCCGGTCGCCGTCTGCTGGCGTCAGCGGTGACGATAGGTGTACTGTAGCCATGCTGGCCACGGTCAGCAGGATAGGTGGGGCTCTATTGCCATGCCTCTGCCGGTGAGAGGAGTTGGTGGGGCACTATTGCCTTGCTCACCTCTGAACGTAGACTCGTCCCATCGTACAACTGGGATGGGACGGGCGCTGACCCGTGGCCGGGTTGAGGAACACGCCACGGGGCAGCTAGGTTGCTGGGGAAGCCTTGCTGCACCGGGTCCCGCCGGCTTGCGCCAGCCGGCTGGGCCAGGTTGCTGTCTTGATCGTGTTGAAGAGTTCGACCAGGTTGGCGGACTTGGCCGGGTTGCGGGACCCAGTCGAGCGCGAGCCGGACTGAGTGGTGATGCTGGCCCCGATGTTTTTGAAAAGGATCCGGGTTCCGTTGCCTGCCCGGGGCTCATCCCCCCGACAAGAAAATTCCTCATTGCTTTAACATGCATGATGCTATGTCAATAAGCACTCCTACAACTCCTCATTTTAAGTTATCATCTTCTCAATGTCCTTGTACAAATGAAGAGTTTGAGTATATGTCAAGATTTCCATATTCTAGTATTGTCGTTCTTTAATGTATGCCATCCTGTGTTCTCGTCCTGATTTGTCATATGAAATGAGTTTGTTCAGTAACACATGGCTAATCCTGGTAAAGAACATTGGAGGCTGGTTCAGTGGATTTTTAGGTACCATTATGGCACTTGCAATGCTTGTTTGCAATTAGGCAGGGCTAGCGAGGGACTTAGTTGGCGATGTGGATTCAAATTTTGCTTATAGTGATGTGGATTCAAATTTTGCTTATATTGAGAAACCACCCTTTCCTGTTGAATCAAGGATCATGCTAAAGCTTCAACTATGGTTCGTAAGAGTTTTACTAGAACACCTACACCCCCTGAACAAAGTAAAGTTGAACCTAGTATTGCTATGGTTAAAGATCTTTTGGTTGATAATATTGATGGGAATGTTATTTATTTTTGTGATGAAGCAGCTAGAATTGCTAAAACCCGTATTAAAGATAAACATAGACCTGTAGTTGGCATGCCTGTTGTTTATGTTAAAATAGGAGATCATTGTTATCATGGCTTATGTGATGTGGGTTCTAGTGTGAGTGCAATTCCTTTTACCTTATATCAATAAATTATGAATGATATTGCACCTGCTGAGATAGAAGATATTGATGTTACTATTAAGCTTGCCAATAGAGATACTATATCACCAATTGGGATCGTTAGAGATGTTGAAGTCTTGTGTGGGAAAATAAAATACCGTACTAATTTTCTTGTTCTTGGTTCCCCACAAGATGATTTTTTGTCCCATTATATGTGGTAGACCTTTCTTGAATACTGTTAATGCTAAGATAGACTGTGAGAAAGAAATTGTTACTGTAAGTTTTAGGGATATGTCTCATGATTTGAATTTCTCTAAATTTCATAGACAACCCCATGAAAAAGAATTGCCTAGTAAGGATGAAATTATTGGTCTTGCTTCTATTGTCGTGCTTCCTACTGATCCTTTAGAACAATATTTGCTGGACCATGAAATGATATGTTTGTGAATGAAAGAAATGAATTAGATGAAATATTCTTTAATCAAGGGACTATTTTGAAACACAATTTGCCTGTTGAAATCTTTGGAGATCCTCCTCCACCCAAGGGTGATTGAGGGAGTCCCGGACTAGTGGGTGTCCGGATAGCCGAACTATCATCTTCGGCCGGACTCCTGGACTATGAAGATACAAGATTGAAGACTTCGTCCCGTGTCCGGATGGGACTTTCCTTGGCGTGGAAGGCAAGCTTGGCGATACGGATATGTAGATCTCCTACCATTGTAACCGACTCTGTGTAACCCTAACCCTCTTCGGTTCCCATATAAACCAGAGGGTTTTAGTCCGTAGGACGAAAACAATCATACCATAGGCTAGCTTCTAGGGTTTAGCCTCTCTGATCTCGTGGTAGATCTACTCTTGTACTACCCATATCATCAATATCAATCAAGCAGGAGTAGGATTTTACCTCCACCGAGAGGGCCCGAACCTGGGTAAAAATATCGTGTCCCTTGTTTCCTGTTACCATCCGCCTAGACGCACAGTTCGGGACCCCCTACCCGAGATTCGCCGGTTTTGACACTGACATTGGTGCTTTCATTGAGAGTTCCTCTGTGTCGTCATCTTTAGGCCCGATGGCTCCTTCGATCATCAACAACGATGCGGTCCAGGGTGAGACTTTTCTCCCCGGACAGATCTTCGTATTTGGCGGCTTTGCACTGCGGGCCAATTCGCTTGGCCATTTAGAGCAGCTTGAAAGCTACGCCCCTGACCATCAGGTCAGATTTGGAAGTTTAAACTACACGGTGGACGCCGACGGAGATTTGATCTTTGACGGGTTGGAGCCACAGCCAAGTGTGCCGCACTGTCACGATAGGCATGATCTAGCTCTGCTGTCGAACAGTGCCCTAGAGGCTGCACAAGTGTCCGCTCCGACCCTTAGCTCGGAGCCGACTGCGCCGATCGAGGATGGGTGGCTGGACACCACCTCGGGGCTGCTATCTCTATGGCGATTGAGCCGAACACCTACCCTGTCCTTTGCGAAGCTCGTGACTCCAAGGTGTCGGACTCCTCTCCGGACTCCGAACCTTCCGCGCCCCTGCCAATCGAATCCGATTGGGCGCCGATCATGGAGTTCACTGCTACGGACATCTTTCAGCACTCACCCTTTGGCGACATCCTGATTTGCTAAAGTTTCTCTCTTTATCAGGAGAGCCCTGGCCGGATTATGGTCAGGAAGGTTGGGATGTGGACGACGAAGAAATTCAAAGCCCACCCACCACCCACTTAGTAGCCACTGTCGATGACTTAACCGACATGCTCGACTTTGACTCCGAAGACATCGACGGTATGGACGACGATGCAGGAGACGACCAAGAACCAGCGCCTACAGGGCACTGGAAGGCTACCTCATCATACGACATATACATGGTGGACATCCCAAATGATGGGAATGGTGATGGAACAATGGAGGATGACCCCTCCAAGAAACAGCCTAAGCGCCGGCGTCAGCGGCGCCGCTCTAAATCCCGCCACAGCAAAAATGGAGATTCCGGCACCGGAGACAATAACACCCCGGACAGTGCCGAAGACAACCCCCTCCAGCAGGATTCAACGCAGGAGGATGGAGAAGCCAGCCCTCATGAGAGAGCGACAGGCAGAGAGGTGGAGGACGATAATTACATGCCTCCCTCCGAAGACGAGGCAAGCCTAGACGACGACGAATTTGTCGTGCCTAAGGATCCCATCGAACAAGAGCGTTTCAAACGCATGCTTATGGCCACGGCAAGCAGCCTCAAGAAAAAGCAGCAACAGCTTAGAGCTGACGAAGACTTGCTAGCCGATAGATGGATTGAAGTCCTTGCGGCCGAAGAGTATGAACTCGAACGCCCCTCCAAGAGCTACCCAAAACGCAGGCTGCTACCCCGATTAGAGGAGGAAGCACCTAAACCTACATCACCAGCACATAATACGGCCGACCGGCCACCTCGTGGCCGCGACAGAAAGGCCTCTCGGCCCTACACTCAAGCCGCACCCCGGCGCCGCTCAAAAAATACCAAGGCGCGGGAAAATGCGCCAGACCTGCGGGATATACTTGAGGACAAGGCAAGGCAAACAAGATCGATCTACGGATCGCGTGGGTGCCCCACGATACGTGATGATAACCGTCACACCGGATATGGCAATTACGGCCAGGCCGAACACAGTAGACAAAGCTCATTTGAGCTACATCGTGATATAGCCCAATACAGAGGCGCCGCACACCCGCTATGCTTCATAGACGAAGTAATGGATCATCAAATCCCTGAGGGTTTCAAACCCGTAAACATTGAATCATACGATGGCACAACAGATCCTGCGGTCTGGATAGAGGACTATCTCCTTCATATCCACATGGCCCACCGTGATGATCTACACGCCATCAAATACCTCCCACTCAAGCTTAAAGGACCAGCTCGACATTGGCTTAACAGCTTGCCAGTAGAGTCAATTGGTTGTTGGGAAGATCTGGAAGCCGCATTCCTCGACAACTTCCAGGGCATCTATGTGCGACCACCAGACACCAATGACCTAAGCCACATAATTCAGCAGCCAAAAGAATCGGCCAGACAATTCTGGACACGGTTCCTAACCAAGAAAAATCAAATCGTCGACTGTCCGGATGCAGAGGCCCTCGCAGCCTTCAAGCATAATATCCGCGACGAGTGGCTTGCCCGACACCTAGGACAGGAAAAGCCGAAATCCATGGAAGCCCTCACAACTCTCATGACCCGCTTTTGCGCGGGAGAGGACAGCTGGCTAGCTCGTAGTAACAACATGACCAAGAGGCCTGGTAATTTGGATACCAAGGACAACAATGGCAGGTCGCGTCGCAACAAGCACAAGCGCCGCATTAATGGCAATAATACTGAGGATACGACAGTCAATCCCGGATTCAGAGGCTCTAAACCCGGTCAGCGGAAAAAGCCATTCAAAAGAAATACTCCGGGCCCGTCCAATTTGGACCGAATACTCGATCGCTCGTGCCAGATACACGGCACCCCCGAAAAGCCAGCCAATCACACCAACATGGACTGTTGGGTGTTCAAGCAGGCAGGCAAGTTAACTGTCGACAACAATGACAAGGGGCTGCATAGCGATGACAAGGAGGAGACCCGGCCGCCGAACAATAGAGGACAGAAGGGTTTCCCCCACAAGTTCGGACGGTGAACATGATATACGGAACTCACATACCCAAAAGGGAGCGGAAGCGTGCACTAAGGCACGTATATGCGATGGAGCCAGTCGCCCCAAAGTTCAATCCGTGGTCCTCCTTCCCGATCACTTTTGATCGAAGGGACCACCCCACTAGCATCCGCCATGGCGGATTCACCGCATTGGTTCTAGACCCAATCGTTGACGGATTTCACCTCACTAGAGTCCTGATGGATGGTGGCAGCAGCCTGAACCTGCTTTATCAGGATACAGTGCGCAAGATGGGCATAGACCCCTCAAGGATTAAACCCACAAAGACGACCTTCAAAGGCGTCATACTAGGTGTAGAGGCCAATTGTACAGGCTCAGTTACACTTGAAGTGGTCTTCGGATCCCCGAATAACTTCCGAAGCGAGGAGTTAATCTTTGACATAGTCCCGTTCCACAGCGGCTATCACGCACTGCTCGGACAAACCGCATTTGCAAAGTTCAATGCGGTGCCGCACTACGCATACCTCAAGCTCAAAATGCCAGACCCTTGAGGAGTCATTACGGTCAACGGAAACACCGAACGCTCTCTCCGAACGGAGGAGCATATAGCGGCTCTCGCGACGGAAGTACAAAGCAGCCTCTTAAGGCAATTCTCGAGTCCGGCTATTAAACGTCCGGACACCGTCAAGCGCGCCCGGAGTAATCAACAACAAGACCGCCTGGCACGTTCCGAGCACGCATAGCAATGCGTCCCCAACCCCAGCCCTCGCGAAATTGCGAAACCAGTACTACGCGTACATAATTACGCTCTGGAAATACCATGGGCATAGGGGGAGGGGCACGACCACGGCAGGCCCAGAATGCGGCTCAACCGCACCAGGGGCTCCCAATTGTGTCATTCTTCTTTTTTGTCTTACTTTCAGGACTCCTTTTTCAAGAAGCCCTGTCCGGCAGTAGAATTGCCGAACACACGATGCAACAACCAGGGAAGCAGAAAGCTACGTCGAGTGTACAGGTGGTCTCTATAATGAGCAGTATACTTGTTTTACATATCATCCCGCAGCACGCTCCTGGAGGGCGACATGTCAAATAGTCCCGTCCCTTGCTTATCGCACTATTTGTATCGTTCTGCTTTTACCATAGCTTTTTTAATAAACAATGCATAACTTTTGCCTATTATTGCATTCCTTTTTCTTATCTAGATATGTTCACTTATGACATGTTGCATCCGTACGCTTTGGTATGGCCAAATACACCAGGGGCTTAAGTACCCCAAAATATGGTGTGATAAGTCCGAACACTTTCACAAGTGCGGCACCCCGAACTTATAGCATTATATGCATCGGCTCCGAATCATGTCTTGGGTCAATAGTTGGGTTTGCCCGGCTCCCCTGTTTTGGTACCTTACGTTCCGTTATATCGGCTAAGGTAGCGCTAGGAGAACCACGCGATTGTGCCCCGGTTGAGCTGGGTTAAGCACCTCAGTGGAGAAAGCTAAAACTGACCGTCATGATAGGGCGAGAGCCGGTAGCTGTTCGAGAGGTTTCTTCGAGTCCCTAAAGACTTATGCCGCTTAGAGCGAGGAGTCGGCTTTGTCCGGACTCTCGAGTCTTCGAGTCACGCTCAAAACTCTCGTGTTTTTCCACGAGAGCCTGGAGCTCTTGCCGCACCTCCGCCACCCGCGCCTCCTGCTTCTCTCGCTCGATGCGTTCCGCGGCCGCATTGCTTTTGGCCTTGGACACCGCTTCCTTCAGGGTCGCCACCTCGTTCGTGGCCCCTGCAATTTTCACGTTATTCCTGTAATTTTTTGCAACCACATCTTTTATATACTTCCATAAGGTATTACTTACCTTCCTTGTCCTCGAGCTGCTTTTTGGCAAGGCCGAGCTCGTTCTCGGACCGCTCGAGGCTCTGCTTCAATGCATTGACCTCCGCAGTCAGTGCGGCAGAGATCAGCAGCGCAGCCTGCATTCCCATATTGACATGCTTAAGTTAGACTCCTGCGTATATCTTTTTAGATCCTCAGTTCGGCTTTTCTTTCCGAACACCAAACTGAGCATCAGGGGCTACTGTCTATGCAGTAATATTTTTACATATCTTAACCACATACCTCAAAGCCTGTTAGAAGGCTAGCACAGGCTTCAGCCAGCCCACTCTTGGCGGACTGAACTTTCTGGATCACCGCACTCACAACAGGGTGGTGCTCCTCATCGATGGAGGCGCCATTAAGCGCCTCCAGCAAATTATCCGGCGCCTCCGGTTGGACGGAGGTCACCGGTGTCGCAGTCTCGCCCTTCTTATGAAGGGGCCACCCGCCGGACTCCGGAACCACTAAAGGTTCCTATGCAGAGTCCGGCCTAGGGCCGAACTCAAAACCCTTTGGGGGTTGACCCCCCTCGTGCCCAAAGTCCGGGAGGTTGCCTTGCGGCACCTCCGGGACCTCCTCCTCCTGGCTGGGCCCCGTTTGGGACCCCACCTCGGTGTCATCCGCAGCGCGAGGAGAGGAGATGGCCGGAAGTGAAGTGCTATTCACGTCTGACGATGTCAGGGAGCCGCTCGTTGAAGTGTTGAGCCCGTCCTAGGGCGGGCTGCAGTGTTATGTCTGGCGTTAGGAGATTCTGTACAACAAACGAAACGCCATGAGTTATTCTGGTATCCGGACACTTACGATGTCGCCAGGGGATTAGTCCTCGGTGGCCACTCCTCTTCGTCGTCGTCGGTGTTGGTGGAGTAGTCCGGAGGGAGGGTCCTTCCCTTCTTGGACCCTTCGGCCTCCCCCGTTGGGGCGGCCTTCCTTTTCTTCTCTCCCCCCGCTGGGGGAGAGGCCTATTTTTCCTCCTCGCCTTCGCGGGAGGAGTCCGCCTCGGAGTCGTCGGACGATGTGTCCGACAACACCTGGCGCCGGGAACTCTTTCGAGTTCCCGTGGCCTTCTTCTTAGCCTTGTTCTCCGGCACCACATAAGGCACCAGAGCCAGCAGCCCCATTAATTGGGCGTCCGCTGGGTCTTCTGGCAAGGGAGTCGGACAGTTAACCTGCCCGGACGTCTTTTGCCAGGCCTGTCAAAGGTAAAGGGAGTTTTAGATCCCGCATAGAGTCAAACTATGAGAAACAAGTATCCTGTAAAGGGTAAAATAGCTTACCTCGCCGACTTGACGCTGCGAGCTAAATCCGCGATCTTCGGTAGCGGATGCGGGAGCCTCGGAGCCCTTGAACAACACCTTCCAGGCATCTTCGTACGTAGTATCGAAGAGCCTGCTCAAGGTTTGGTGCTGTGCCGGATCAAACTCCCACAAATTAAAGGCCCATTGTTGGCACGGGAGGATCCGGCGGATGAGCATGACCTGGACTACATTGACGGGCTTGAGCTTCTTGTTCACCAAGGTTTTGACGCAGGATTGGAGTCCGGCCAGCTCTTCCGAATCACCCCATGATAGGCCCTTCTCTTTCCAAGAGGTGAGCCATGTAGGGAAGCCATATCGGAATTCGGGGGCCGCTACCCATTTAGGGTCATGTGGCTCGGTGATGTAGAACCACCCCGATTGCCACCCCTTTATGGTCTCCACGAAGGAGCCCTCGAGCCATAGGACGTTGGGCATCTTTCCCACCATGGCGCCTCCACACTCCGCCTGCTGGCCCCCCACTACCTTTGGCTTGACATTGAAGGTCTTCAGCCATAAGCCGAAGTGGGACTGGATGCAGAGGAAGGCCTCGCACACGACGATGAACGCCGAGATGTTGAGGATGAAATTCGGGGCCAGATCGTGGAAATCCAGGCCGTAGTAGAACATGAGCCCCTGGACAAATGGGTGAAGTGGAAAACCTAGTCCGCGGAGGAAGTGGGTGAGGAACACCACCCTCTCATGGGGCCCTGAGGTGGGGATGAGCTGCCCCTTGTCGGGGAGCCGATGCACAATGTCGCTGGACAAGTATCCGGCCTTCCGCAGCCTCTTGATGTGCCCCTCCGTGACGGAGGAGGCCATCCACTTGCCTCCCACTCCAGACATGGCTGGGGAAGGTCGAGGCGAGATGTGCAAACTTGGGCGCTGGAGCTCGAGTGCGCGGAAATGGATAAGCAAAGGAGGAAGAAGGCGTAGGTAAAAAGGTGGATTCTTATCCCCTTATATGGACGGACGAAACAATGCGTCCCCACCGGCCTGGTAAAACTCGCTTATCTCCCAGGCACCGTAATCAATGGCGCAGTTGGGTTACCCACGCCCGTATTGATGAGAATCCCGGAATAAGGGGACACGATCTCTGCTTTGATAAGACGTGCCAAGGAAACCGCCTCGCTAAACGCGCCGAGGTGGAACAGTAAAAACGATTCGAATAAAGGCTTGGCCATGGTGTGATGTCACGCCACGGAATACGTCAGCAGATTGAGTTTGTGTAAATATTATTCTCTCCACGATGGTATGTGGAACTTATTTTGCAGAGCTGGACACTGTCCTTGTGTTCAAAATCTTCTATGAAGTATTCGGAGGAGGAACCCGCCTTGCAATGCCGAAGACAATATGCACGCCGGACTCGTCGTCATTGAAGCCTGGTTCAGGGGCTACTGAAGGAGTCCCAGACTAGGGGGTGTCCGGATAGCCGAACTATCATCTTCGGCCAGACTCCTGGACTATGAAGATACAAGATTGAAGACTTCGTCCCGTGTCCGGATGGGACTTTCCTTGGCGTGGAAGGCAAGCTTGGCGATACGGATATGTAGATCTCCTACCATTGTAACCGACTCTGTGTAACCCTAACCCTCTTCGGTGCCTATACAAACCGGAGGGTTTTAGTCCGTAGGACGAACAACAATCATACCATAGGCTAGCTTCTAGGGTTTAGCCTCTCTGATCTCGTGGTAGATATACTCTTGTACTACCCATATCATCAATATCAATCAAGCAGGAGTAGGGTTTTACCTCCATCAAGAGGGCCCGAACCTGGGTAAAAACATCGTGTCCCTTGTCTCCTGTTACCATCCGCCTAGATGCACAGTTCGGGACCCCCTACCCGAGATCCGCCGGTTTTGACACCGATAGTGATCCTGTGTTTGAGCTTAAACAATTACCTGATACTTCAAAATATGCTTATCTTGATGAAAAGAAGATATATCCTGTTATTATTAGTGCTAATCTTTCAAAGCATGAGGAAAAGATGTTATTGAAAACTCTGAAAAAGCATCATGCCGCTATTAGATATACTCTTGATGATCTTAAGGGCATTAGTCCCACTCTATGTGAGCACAAAATTAATTTGGAGCCTGATGCTAAACCAGTTGTTGATCATCAACGACGGTTAAATCCTAAGATGAAAGAAGTGGTAAGAAATGAAATATTAAAGCTTCTGGAGGCAGGTATAATCTATCCTATTGCTGATAGTAGATGGGTAAGTCATGTTCATTGTGTCCCTAAGAAGGGAGGTATTACTGTTGTTCCTAATGATAAGAATGAATTGGTTCCACAAAGAATTGTTACATGTTATAGAATGGTAATTGATTTTTGCAAATTAAACAAAGCTACTAGGAAAGATCATTACCCTCTACCTTTTATTGACCAAATGCTAGAAAGACTATCCAAACATACATATTTCTGCTTTCTAGATGGTTATTCTGGTTTCTCTCAAATACATGTGTCAAAAGAGGACCAAGAAAATACCAATTTTACATGCCCTTTCGGTATTTTTTCTTAGAGACGTATGCCTTTTGGTTTATGCAATGCAGCTGCTACCTTTCAAGGACGTATGACTGCTATATTCTCTAACTTTTGTGAAAATATTGTTGAGGTTTTCATGGATGGTTTCTCCGTTTATGGAACTTCTTTTGATGATTCCTTAAGCAACCTTGATCGAGTTTTGCAGAGATGTGAAGAAACTAATCTCATCTTGAATTGGGAGAAATGCCACTTTATGGTTAATGAAGGTATTATCATGGGGCATAAAATTTCTGAAAGAGGTATTGAAGTGGATAAAGCTAAAGTAGATGCTATTGAAAATATGCCGTGTCCTAAAGATATCAAAGGTATAAGAAGTTTCCTTGGTCATGCTAGTTTCTATAGGAGGTTTATTAAAGACATCTCCAAAATTTCTCGGCCTCACACTAATCTCTTGCAAAAAGATGTTCCTTTTGTTTTTGATGATGATTGTGTAGAAGCATTTGAAATTCTTAAGAAAGCCTTGATTTCTGCACCTATTGTTCAACCACCTGATTGGAACTTACCCTTTGAAATTATGTGTGATGCCAGTCATTATGCTGTTGGTGCTGTTCTAGGACAAAGAGTTGATAAGAAATTGAATGTTATTCATTATGCTAGTAAAACTATAGACAGTGCCCAAAGAAATTATGCTACTACTGAAAAAGAACTTTTGGCAGTTGTTTTTGCTTGTGATAAGTTCAGATCTTATATTTTTTATTCCAAAGTAACTGTTCACACTGATCATGCTGCTATTAAATATCTTATGGAAAAGAAAAATGCTAAACCTAGACTTATTAGACGGGTTCTCTTGCTGCAAGAATTTGGTTTGCATATTATTGATAGAAAGGGAGCTGAGAACCCCGTTGCAGACAACTTGTCTAGGTTAGAGAATGTTCTTGATGACCCACTGCCTATTGATGATAGTTTTGCTGATGAGCAATTAGCTATCATAAATGCTTCTCGTAATACTCCACTGTATGCTGATTATCCTAATTACATTGTTGCTAAATTTATACCACCTAGTTTCACATACCAGCAAAAGAAAAAGTTTTTACATGGTTTAAGACATTACTTTTGGGATGACACACATGTTTATAAAGAAGGAGTAGATGGTGTTATTAGACGTTGTGTACCTGAGCATGAACAGGAACAGATCCTACGCAAGTGCCACTCTAAGGCTTACGGAGGACACCATGCTGGAGATAGAACTGCACACAAGGTATTACAGTCTGGTTTTTATTGGCCTACTCTCTTCAAGGATGCTTGTAAGTTTGTCTTGTCTTATGATGAATGTCAAAGAATTGGTAATATTAGTAGATGTCAGGAAATGCCTATGAATTATTCACTTGTTATTGAACCATTTGATGTATGGGGCTTTGATTATATGGGACCTTTTCCTTCCTCCAATGGGTATACACATATTTTAGTTGCTCTTGATTACGTTACTAAGTGGGTAGAAGCTATTCCAACTAGTAGTGCTGATCATAACACTTCTATTAAGATGCTCAAAGAAGTTATTTTTCCGACGTTTGGAGTCCCTAGATATTTAATGACGGATGGTGGTGCACACTTTATTCATGGTGCTTTCCATAAATTGCTTGCCAAATATGATGTCAACCATAGAATCACATCTCCATATCATCCTCAGTCTAGTGGTCAAGTAGAATTGAGCAATAGAGAGATTAAATTGATTTTGCAAAAGACTGTTAATAGATCTAGAAAGAATTGGTCTAAGAAACTTGATGATCCATTATGGGCTTATAGAATTCCTTATAAAAACCCTATGGGTATGTCTCCATATAAAATGTTTTATGGAAAGGCCTGTCACTTACCTCTTGAACTAGAACATAAAGCTTATTGGGCAATCAAAGAGCTCAACTATGATTTCAAACTTGCCGGTGAGAAGAAGTTATTTGACATAAGCTCGCTTGATGAATGGAGAACCAAGCCTATGAGAATGCCATGTTGTTTAAAGAAAAAGTTAAAAGAGGGTATGACAAAAGGATACAAAAGCATGAGTTTGATGTAGGTGATCAGGTACAACTCTCGTTTAAGATTTTTTGCAGGAAATCTTCTCTCTAAATGGGAAGGTCCTTACATTATCGAGGAGGTCTATCATTCCGGTGCCATCAAAATCGACAACGCCGAAGGCACAAATCCGAAGGTGGTAAACGGTCAAAGAATCAAACATTATATGTCAGGTAATCCCATAAATGTTGAGACAAATATAATTAATACCATAAAACTGGAGGAGTACATAAGGGATACTTTCCAAAACGTTTCAGACTCCGAAAAGGAATAGGTATGTGGTACAGTAACTAAACCAACTCCAAAACTGTTCTAATAGCAATTTTTCTCCGTTTTGGAATATTTAAAAAATTAGGAAAATTAAAAGTAGTCCAAAAGAGACACGAGGAGACCACAAGTGTGGAGGGCGCGCCCTACCCCCTGGGTGCGCCCCCTGCCTTGTGGCCACCTTGTGTGCCCTCCGGACTCTGTTTTCTTGCACAATACTTCTTTTGGTCGGTAAAGATTCATTATATAATCTCCTGAAGGTTTTGACCACCGTACCACAACAAAATCCCCTTTTTTCGTGTTCAGTTGTTTTTGTAGCAGATTTGGAGCAAGATGTGTTCGCAAGAGTCGGACGGAGAGAGTCATGTCTCTCATCCGACACCAGGGCCAAGAGCAAACAGCGAAGCTAATGATGTCTACTACACAACCTTCTTCTTGTAGACGTTGTTGGGCCTGCAAGTGCACAAGTTTGTAGGACAGTAGCAAATTTCCCTCAAGTGGATGACCTAAGGTTTATCAATCCGTAGGAGGCGTAGGATGAAGATGGTCTCTCTCAAACATCCCTGCAACCAAATAACAAAGAGTCTCTTGTGTCCCCAACACACCCAATACAATGGTAAATTGTATATGTGCACTAGTTCGGCGAAGAGATGGTGATACAAGTGCAAAATAGATAGTAGATATAGGTTTTTGTAATCTAAAATAATAAAAACAACAAGGTAACTAATGATAAAAGTGAGCGTAAACGGTATTGCAATGATAGGAAACAAGGCCTAGGGTTCATACTTTCACTAGTGCAAGTTCTCTCAACAATAATAACATAGATAGATAATATAACAAGCCCTCAACATGCAACAAAGAGTCACTCCGAAGCCACTAATAGCGGAGAACAAACATAGAGATTATGGTAGGGTACGAAACCACCTCAAAGTTATTCTTTCGGATCAATCTATAAAAGAGTTCGTACTAGAATAACACCTTAAGACACAAATCAACCAAAACCCTAATGTCACCTAGATACTCCATTGTCACCTCAAGTATCCGTGGGCATGATTATACGATATGCACACACAATCTCGGATTCATCCAACCAACACAAAGTACTTCAAAGAGTGCCCCAAAGTTTCTATCGGAGAGTCAAGAACGTGTGCCAACCCTTATGCATAGGTTCCCAATGTCACGAAACCCGCAAGTTGATCACCAAAACATACATCAAGTGGCACATGATATCCCATTGTCACCACAGATAATCACGGCAAGACATACATCAAGTGTTCTCATAAAAGACTCAATCTGATAAGATAACTTCAAAGGGGAAACTCAATTCATCACAAGAGAGTAGAGGGGGAGAAACATCATAAGATCCAACTACAATAGCAAAGCTCGGGATACATCAAGATCGTGCCATAGAGGGAACACGAGAGAGAACACGAGAGAGAGAGAGAGAGAGAGAGAGATCAAACACATAGCTACTGGCACATACCCTCAGCCCCGAGGGTGAACTACTCCCTCCTTGTCATAGAGAGCGCCGGGATGATGAAGATGGACACCGGTGATGGGTTCCCCCTCTGGCAGGGCGCTGGAACGGGCCCCCGAGAGGTTTATGGTGGCTACAGAGGCTTGCGGCGGCGGAACTCCCGATCTATCTTTTGTTTTGGAAGTTTTACGATACGTTGGTATATATGGGTGTAGGGGGTACGTCGGTGGACCGAAGGGGGGCCACGAGGCAGGGGGCGCGCCCCCTACCCTGGTGAGCACCTCCCTTCTTTCCTGAAGTGCACTCCAAATCCATCGGGTGGCTTTCCTTCCAAAAATAACTTCTCCAGTTGATTTTGTTCCGTTTTGACTCCGTCTGATATTCCTTTTCCTCGAAACACTGAATAGGCATAAAACAGCAAATTTGGGCTGGGCCTCCGGTTAATAGGTTAGTCCCAAAAATAATATAAAAGTGGATAATAAAGCCCAATATTGCCTAAAACAGTAGATAAAGTAGGATGGAGCAATCAAAAATTATAGATACGTTGGAGACGTATCAGCTGACCACTTCGGGCCATCAACGGAGGAAGAGATGGAGGCTGACTTGAAAAGAGTGGATGCTATGGAGGAGAATCAAGAAGTTACCTCTCGTATTCTAACTGGATTCATGCAGGAGGAACTTCAAATCTCAGCAATTCCAAATTCGGCCATTCCTCCCAGTGCTAGATTTCTCTCTTATGAAAATATGAAGAAGAGTGTTGCTCCCCCCCCCCACGCAGATATGAAACATCCATGGGTGATTGGAGCTCTAGCCATCATGGGTAAACTTTGCAAGGAAATAATGGATCTTAAGCAGCAAAATAATAAGCTCGAGGAGGAGAATCACATCCTAAGGGGCATCATCACCAAGAATACCACATCACCACCTTCGAAAAAAGAGACATAAATACATGGGTATGGGCACTCCCCTTGGCAACTACCAAGCTTGGGGGAGTTGCCCCGGTATCGTATCACCATCACACCTTTACTTTTATTCGTTTTCTTAGTTCGATCCTTTTGGTTATATCTTGATCTAGTAGAATAAAGTTTTTAGTATGATCTAGCTTTAGTTTTGTTTTGAGATCTATCTATGTAATCGAGTCCGTGAGTTATATATAACAAAGAGTAGTTTTGAGTTGATGGCTTTGCTTTCTTGCTATGATCTTGAGGGAATAAAAATAAGAGAAAGAACAAAAAGAAATAAAAGGATCATATAATGATCTTATGGAGAGTAATGGCTTCACATATAAAGAGTATGATGAATAAAATTTGTTGAGAGTTGACAAACATAGTTTTGGTCATTGTTGCAATTAATAGGAAGTAATAAAGAAATGGAGGCTTCACATATAAATATACTATCTTGGACATCTTTTGTAATTATGAGCACTCATTAAAGTATGACATGCTAAAAAGTTTATGTTGGACAAGGAAGACAACATAATGGGTTATGATTTCTTATATCCGAATATAAGTTATATTGTCATGGATCGTCCAACATGTTGAGCTTGCTTTTCCCTCTTATGCTAGGCAAATCCTTTGCACCAAGTAGAGATACTACTTGTGTAGCCAAACATCCCTTAACCAAGTTTTTCCATGAGAGTCCACCATACCTACCTATGGATTGAGGAAGATCCTCCAAGTAAGTTGTCCTCAGTGCAAGAAATAGAAATTGCTCTCTAAATATGTATGATCTATTAGTGTGAACAAAATAAGCTTTATACGAACTTGTGATATGGAAGAAATAAAAGCGACAGTCTGCATAATAAATTTCTTTGTCACAAGCGGCAATACAAAGTGACGTTCTTTTGCATTGAGATTTTGTGCATCCAACTATAAAAGCGCATGAAATCCTCTACTTCCCTCTGCGAAGGCCCATCATTTACTTTTATCTTTTACCCTTATACAGGAGTAATGGTGATCTTCACCTTTCCCTTTTACACTTTTTTCCTTTTGGTAAGAACTATGTGTTGGAGAAAGATCCAGATATATATATATATATATATATATATATATATATATATATATATATATATATATATATATATATATATATCCACTCGGATGTAGGTTATCATAAAGTATTATTGTTGACATTACCCTTGAGGTAAGAGGTCAAGCTCTGAACCTATAAGTATCGCGTGAGTGTTAGCAATTGTAAAAGACTAAATGATAGTTGAGTATGTGGACTTGCTGAAAAGCTCTTAAATTGGCTCTTTCCGATGTTATGATAAATTGCAATTGCTTCAATGACTGAGATCATAGTTTGTTAGTTTTCAATGAAATTTTTTATTCATACTTTACCTTGTGAATGAATTGTTACTTTCGCATAAGAATTATGACATTATATGTTGTTGTTCTAAAGAAGACCATGAAGCCCTCATGTCCGTATTTTATTTTATCGACACCTCTATCTCTAAACATGTGGACATATTTTTCAATTTTGGCTTTCGCTTGAGGACAGGCAAGGTCTAAGCTTAGGGGAGTTGATACGTCGATTTTGCATCATGCCTTTATATTGATATTTATTGCATTATGGGTTGTTATTACACATTCTAAGACAATATTTATGCCTTTTCTCTCTTATTTTACAAGGTTTACATGAAGAGGGAGAATGCTGGCAGCTGGAATTTTGGACTGGAAAAGGAGCAAATATTAGAGATATATTCTACACAACTCCAAAAGTCCTGAAACTTCACAGAGATTCATTTTGGAATTAATAAAAAAAATATTAGGCGCAGAAAGCAGCAGAGGGGGGCCACCAGCCATCCACAAGGGTGGGGCGTGCGCCCTACGCCCCTGGGTGCGCCCCCTACCTTGTGGGCCCCCTATCAGGCCTACACTGTCCATCTTCTACTATATTGTGTGTTTTGACCTGGAAAATATCAGAGGAAGCTTTCGGGACAAAGCGCCGCCGTCTCGGGGCAGAACCTGGGAAGAACCAATCTAGGGCTCCGGTGGAGCTGTTCTGCTGGGGAAACTTCCCTCCGGGAGGGGGAAATCGAAGCCATAATCATCGCCAATGATCCTCTCATCGAGAGGGGGTCAATCTCCATCAACATCTTCACCAGCACCATCTCCTCTCAAACCTTAGTTCATCTCTTGTATCCAATCTTTGTCTCAAAACCTGAGATTAGTACCTATGGGTTGCTAGTAGTGTTGATTACTCCTTGTAGTTGATGCTAGTTGGTTTATTCGGTGGAAGATCATATGTTCAGATCCTTAATGATAATTAATACTCCTCTGATTATGAACATGAATATGCTTTGTGAGTAGTTATTTTTGTTCTTGAGGACATGGGAGAAGTCTTGTTATAAGAAATCATGTGAATTTGGTATTAGTTCGATATTTTGATGAGATGTATGTTGTCTCTCCTCTAGTGGTGTTATGTGAACGTCGACTACATGACACTTCACCCTTGTTTGGGCCTAGGGGAAGGCATTGGGAATTAATAACTAGATGATGGGTTGCTAGAGTGACAGAAGCTTAAACCCTAGTTTATGTGTTGCTTCGTAAGGGGCTGATTTGGATCCATATGTTTCATGCTATGGTTCGATTTATCTTAATTCTTATTTCGTAGTTGCGGATGCTTGCGAGAGGGGTTAATCATAAGTGGGAGGCTTGTCCAAGGAAGCACAACACCCAAGCACCGATCCACCCACATATCAAATTATCAAAGTAATGAACACGAATCATATGAGCATGACAAAAACTAGCCTGACAATAATTCTCATGTGTCCTCGGGAGCGCTTTGCTTTATATAAGAGTTCATCTAGGGTTGTCCTTTGCTACAAAAAGGATTGGGCCACCTTACTGCATCTAAGTTACTTTTGTTACTTGTTACCCGTTACAAATTATCTTATCACAAAACTATCTGTTACCAATAATTTCAATGCTTGCAGGGAATACCTTGCTGAAAACCGCTTGTCATTTCCTTCTGCTCCTTGTTGGGTTCGACACTTTTACTTATCGAAAGGACTAAGATAGATCCCCTATACTTGTGGGTCATCAAAGTACAATAGAGATAAGTATTTGAGGTAATAATACTAGTGGTGCCTAAACTTGCCATCGACGTTCACTTTGATGACTGAACTTGAAAAATACACCAAACTGGTTCTAGAACTTGGCAATATGGTTCAAATACGGTTCAAATCACGTCTAGATATGTATGTATTGTTTTTTTTGAAGGGACATATGTATGTATTGTTGACTAGACATGCCAGCGTGGCGCGGAGCCCACTTGCAGCGTCGGGACAGACTAGCAAGAAGAGTGAGCATCTCAATGACCATCGGGTCCCACTTGTCAGTGCAGAAGTGGAATAAACAAAAAAGTTGCAAGGCTGAGTTTTGAACCGGCGACATGTGCGCCACAAAGGTCATGTGACAACCAATTGCGCCATGTAAGTTTATTGTGTTATACACACTGCATCACTTTATATATCCAACACAATCGTGGGGTTAAATGGCCTGAAGTTAGTGCACCTATTTTCCACATGCTAGTTCTTTTTCTTATTTTAGAAATTAAAAATATTCAGGTAGTATGTGAAGTGTTCATGCTTTTTGAAAATGTATTTCTAGTTGTAAAAAGTGTTCACGTGTTTTAATAAAGTATACGTGTTTTTCAAAAGATATATTTTTGAATAAAAATAAATTTTAAAATATGTGTGAAAAAAGAAACAATGGTCTAGTGTTCCCCCAGGATTTTATACATTCTTATATTTAAATAAAAAGAAATTAAACTATGCATACATTTGTCTAGTAGAAACATTTTAATTACATGAATTTTTGAATAGTACGTCAATATTTTATAAAATTACATTAATATGTTTTAAAATACTTTTGTATGCATATTATTTCTAAAACAAGAAGATTCTAGCTTCATTTTTATTACTAATACAATAATTTCCATAAGTTTTAGAATTAATAAAACCGAAAAAGAGACTCGCACGTCGAAGGGTCACATAAAAAAGCAAAAAGAACTATTTTTTAAAGGACCACGTGATATTTTTTAACATGAAGATTTTGAAAATTATATTAACATTTCATCATATATGTGAATCCTTGCAAAAAATATGAAAGCATTTTATTAGTTATTTTGCATTATTTTAATTTCATGAATATTTAACACTGGATTAACATTTTTTGAGTGGTCCTCAACTATTTATTTAATATTGTGACTATAGTTTGTATATTTTTCTAAAAAAAAAATAACTAGCATGTGGAAAATTGGCATTGCAGTCGAATTAGCTAAAAAAAGGTTAGCTATGCGTAAAGATCTGCTAACTTTTCCCGGTGAAGTGGTTTGCGTAGGTTCTTCGCAGCGCACAGTTCGCCGGTTCAAATCCCAGACGTGCTACATTTTTATTTATTTCGGTTGTGCACTGACAGGTGTGACAATTTTATTTATTTCGGTTGCACACTAACAGGTGGGACCTGATGATCATCTAGGCGCACTCTTTCCATGTCAGTCTGTCTCGGTACTGCAAGTGGGTCCCGTGCGGCCGTGCCACGCTGAAATGTATAGTCAACAGTACATACGTATCTGGGCATGATTTGAACCGTATTTAAACCATACCGCCAAGTTATAGAACCAGTTCGGTGTATTTTTCAAGTTTAGGCACCAAACTGAACATCGATGACAAGTTCAGACACCGCTGGTGTTATTACCTCTAAGTATTTCCCTCAGTTATGAAACCAAGGTTATCAATCCAGTAGGAGAATCACACAACAACTCGTTAGCAGCATCTGCACACCAAATAACAAATCCTCACACCTATCACGAACAAGGGGTTGTTAATCCCTTTGCGGTTATTTGTAAAATTAAATTGTATGGTGATAGATAGATAGACAGATAGATCTAACAAAAATACAAAATAAAATAAATAAAGTAAAAGTGCAGCCAGGCATTTTTAGTATTTTTAAGTAGACCCGGGTGTCATAGTTTTCACTAGAGGCTTTTCTCTTGAAAATAGCATACAGTGGGTAGACAAATTACTGTTGGGCAATTGATAGAAAAGCAAATAATTATGATGATATCCAAGGCAATGATCATGTATATTGTCACAGCCTGGTTTTTGCCCTCTTTTCTTTGCTTGATTTTCAGCTGAGTTGGTTTGGATTTGGAGTTTTGAATCATTCCATTTGGACTTGACCACTTGGGTATCCCTTTATTTTCACCCAAGTGTTCCCTCTCCTCCTCTAATCCATCATTTCACCCCTGGCCAACCCAACAAAATTGCTTGGAATATTTTTCTTAAATGAAAAATATTCATTTCGCCTCTAAGACCCTAGCTAAACTCTTTGACCTCCAAAGCAACCCTCATTTCTATTGCCCCAAAAATCTTGAGAAAAATCCCAAATATTCTTTGGACCCTAGGGCACATTTCTGAACAAAAATATTTCACCACTCTTTGGAGTATTTTTGCTACAGAAAATATTTTCACTTCTGGGCTAAAATGGTAGTTTCTATAGCAACTACCTTTTTACTAGCTCCAATGTAGCTGGTTTTACCTGAGCTTATTCACCTTAGTAAGACTCAGTAAAACCCCAAAGCTTAGCCCTTGAATCCATGTGGTTTGACCACAGTAACTCCTCAAAGTTTCTGTCCAGTAACTTAACCTCATCACCATTTTACTTCTGCTGCACTTGGAACCAAACTGAGCCGTGGTAACACCTAAGTTTACTAAGGACTACACGCCAGACATCATGGTTAGTGCATATGTGGCCTGATGTCACGGTCCACGCGGTGACCGCGTTCGTCCGAGGGCGCTAGCATGCCAAAAGCGCGCTCTGCGCGTCGCCAGCGCCTCTGTGGCGCGCGTGCTCGCTGCTCGGCCAGCTAGAGCGTGTCCCCCCTCGCCACCATCCTCATCTCCACCCCCTTTACTCCATCCTGCCGCTCTCCGATGCCACAGCTCGCCGCAACAAGCATGGGCACATTCCGGCCAACGGCACAGTGCCCGCGCACTGTGTTCGTCCCTTTCCTCCTCGCTCCTGTACTCGTCCGTGTCCGTGCACAGCTCCCGCGTGACCCCCGTCGCCTTCCCCCTCTCTCTCCAACGCTGCTCGTCGCTGGGCGCCGTGGACAGGTGTTCACCGGCGGAGCCTGAAACGCCCTCGCCGCTTGCCTATATAAGGAGCCACCCCCAGCCTCCTCGAGCACCATCCCGCACTCTCTCACACCCCACAAGCTAGTAGGAAGCCGCAGCCCGGCCGAGCAGGCCGCGAGCTGCCGTTCTAGAGCCAAGCTCGCTGGTGATCCCCTCTGGATCGTTCCCGTAGCTCCGGCCACTCCCAAGCTAAGGCGACCCCGCTAGGGCCTCCGCCTCTCCTCCGTGAAACCAACGCGCCTAGCTAGAGCCCTTGGAGCCGCCCCTACCCGCCGTCTTCCTCATCTCCGGCGACCACCGTGTTCTGCCTCCACTTGCGAGGGAGAATCTGACACCGTCCGGTCACCGTTATCCACGCTACGGGTACAGGCAGGTGCGTAATCGTCTTCTCCGTTGACCCCTCCCTCTCGTTTTCCTCCAAGAAGCCTCAACACCGGCGTAAGCTCCGGCGAAGCACCGCGCCTCTCTGTTTTCTTCTCCCCTCCCTCCGGCCTGACTAGCGGGGCCCGCTAGTCAGCCACTCACTACACGCACGAAGCGGTATGAGTGGTGGCACCCTGGGAGAATACGCCTTCGACGTCACCCCCTCTGTTTTCTTTTTTCAAATTCATTTAAATTCCAGTAGCATTCAAATGGCCATAACTTTTATTCTACAAGCCCAAATGCATTGATTCTTTTTGCATCGTGTTCTGTGTCCAAAATCTAAAAGCACCCAAAAGATGGGATTTTTCCTTGCTGTCTAGATTTTCTTGCAATTTTTAGAAGGTTTCTTGATATTTTTCATTTGTGCTTTTTGAATATTTTCGGAGGAACCAGCTTGTCTTAAGGATCACCAGGAGCCTTGTGAACCTCATTAGTACAAAGGCAAGCCACAGTAACATTTTCATGGTGCCACTTCAATATTTATGATTTTCACACTTGAACTTATGAATATTGGTGCATTTAAATTAGTTATATAATAAATATATTCTGTTATATGCTTGCTATGTTAAAATGCTTGAACTTCAGTATGTTTGAAGTAAATATTGTTGGTAAGATAATGAGAACTTAGTTGCAAGTGATAAATAAATAATATGGTCATAGAGTTGGATGAGTAATTTGAATATTATTTTTGCATGAGGTATAATGATGATAATGCTAGAAATAGTTCTGGTATAAGTAAAGAGAGGTTTTAACCAGTATAGTAGCATGAGTTTATGTTGGCTCCGTGGGAGCGTAGTTGGTGCAGTTTTGCACGGTTATGTGATGCATATGTTAAGTGATGCATGGTATGGCAACATGACACCGGTTATTTTCTTTTCACATTAAAGTTGAACCTGATTAATAATTCAACTTGAACATGTTGTTGACCGGGTCGTGGTGCCGCTGAAACGAGTCTTTCCCAGTGCAACCACATTTGCCGGTATGGGACGGCCTTAATGCGTTCCATTGTCGTGCCTCTGGTCGGTACCTCAATTTAGGGAAGGTTATGGGCGTGTTGTACCCTGGCCCGGTAGGCAAGCATAACCTTGTGAGACCGTTGTTAAGTTAAGTTTGGTACTGGATCCCAGTGTGGATCGTGGCCACGACGGTGGTCGAGGTGTCTGGAGGTAGACACGGGGCCACCCAGGACTAGCCTGGTGGGGTCTGAGTCGGAGGGGCCGGGAGAGTGTCATGACAGTGGAATGGTTTCGTCGGAACGCTGATTGTCCACCCTAATGGGAGAGTGAGGCCATGGGTTCCGTAGTGTGGGTACAATGTACTAACCTCTGCAAAGTGTCATGACAGTGAAATGGTTTCATCGGAACGCTGTTGGTCCACCCGAATGGGAGAGTGAGGCCATGGGTTCCGTAGTGTTGGTATAGTGTACTAACCTTTGCAGAGTGTTTCAATCTATCGATAGCCGAGTCCACGGATACGGACACGCTCGAAATTAAGGTACACCATGGGTCAACACTTAATAAATATGCACACTAAATTGCACTAAGGATGATAGTGAGGTCATCGTGTTGAGTTGGACATGAGTTGTCAGGTTGTGATCGCCGTAAGGATCACGGGCCACGAGTTGGTCGGGTTGTGATTGCCGTAAAGATTACGGGCCATGAAATGGTCGGGTTGTGATCGCCGTAAGGATCACGAGTATGTTTTGGTAATATTATGTTTGTTGGTCACACCTGGTAAGCAAGTCGGGAGAATGAGTATCTGTTGAGCACTGTCACAGCATGTTGGTTATATAGTTGCATTGTTGATTAAATTGGATAAATATCATAATATTGTCTATCATCTTGTTTATGCTTATTGTGAGCTTGCAAGTACATTCAATGTACTAACCTGGCGTGTCATGCCAGATTTCAGGAAAGTTCCGTTGGAAAGGAGTGCTGTCCGAGTCTAGACCGTGTCCACGTTGGTGTCCTTGTGCTATGGAGTCTCGCTACGATGTTGTTCCGCTGCCGAGTAGTTGTCATGATCGAGGCCACTTTATGTTCACTAAATAATGTACATATTGTTCAGCCGCACCGTGTGTGCCGCTTGGCCTCGCTAACTGTTGTAATATGAAATATGTTCCGCTAGCATGAATAAAGCGGTTGTTTTCTGTACCATGTTGTTGTGTGTTGCCAGAAGGCAAGGTCTCTGGGCTGGCAATGCAAGGTAAACCGGTCGCTCTGAGCCGGGGTGCCACAACGCTTGGTATCAGAGCCGCACTGACTGTAGGCCACGCTAGACTAAGTCGAGTTAACTGGATGCTAGATACGAGTTGTAGCTGAGTGTCAGTAATAACTGTAGCTGGTTATTGCATTGCATGCACTGATTATATTTTTTTATGCTAACCTGCTAATGGTTGTGAGTGTAGATGGCTCCGGTGCTATATCCGTGCCAGTTGTAGCTGATGCCGTACACGTCGCCGCATCTCCTTCACAACGTGTGGCGTCGGTTGTACCCTCACGGAGATGATCCAGTCTATTGTGTGTACTGGGAGCGCCTAGCTGACTCAGTGTATGAGTATCACGCCGTGGTTACTCTGCGCACCAGTTCCGATTCCTGTTCTTACACTCGTACCTCTCGTAGCGGCTATGCTTCTTCCGCTTCTCAGGCTGTCAAGGTTGCTGCATTCGAGGTACTTGTTGAGCTCCTCTACAACGAGGTCCGGATGCAGAATCACACAGGTTTGCATTACTACCCTTCTCTCGATGATAATGGTAGTGTCCGTTTCCCTGTCATTGATCCGGAGTCTGATAGTGTCGCTAGCCACCTTTCTTGCTACATCACTGCTAGCTATCTTCTGATCTGCGAGCTGGCTCGTGATTTGAGTCGTGCCCGTACTGCTTTAGCCTCTACTTTAGTCTCTGCTCACTCAGCCACTGCTTCTCCATCTGTGGGATTTATTCCCTATGTTCCTGCCAGTTCTAGATCTCCTGTTTCTCCGGTTACTCCCCCGAGTAGCTCGGGCACCACGACTGCGAGTCCCCTTAGTGCTCCTACAGAGTGGGTTTCACTCCTCACCACTCCTGCAACCCCGATGATCCGCCCTCCACCTGCCCCTGAGGGAGAGCCCTCGAGGCAGCGTCGTCGTGTCACTTTTAACCCGGAGGTCTCCGTTAACCCTGTTAGTTCTGGATCCAAGTCCGCATCAGGAGAGGACCCCGCAGCGCCAGTCGAGCAGTAGAGCTTTCGAGTATTCTCAGTTGTCGGGACAGAGTATGGATGTAATCGTACTAGTCATGATGTTTTGTTTCATGTATGAGGGTAGTTGGACCTGGCATGTTGTTATCTTTCATGTATGAGTCTATGTATAATTATTTGGACTTTATTTTATTCGCCGTATTTTCTTCGTCTTTTTGGTTTCGCTTGGTTTTTGTTGCTAGCTTCTCCCCAGTTTTGTTGAATGCTTCTCATCTCGGTTGCGTTGACTTGGGAAAAATCATATTAGGATGACGCGGTGAGGCTGCAGTAGCAACGTTCGCGAGGGTTCTCTTGTTCGGCGTTCTGCACGACAGGCAGGACAATCACCCGAGCCGTACGTTCCACCACCGCCAAATCCGCCCTCCACCGAGCAAATTATGCGTATGTTCGAGGAACGACGAAACAATGATCTGATGGAAATATTCAGAAGTATTCAAGCAATGGTTGGACAGAATGGGAATCAGCCTGTCTCTCACTCCAAGTTATATGATTTTCAAAGGACCAAGCCTCCCAGTTTCAGTCAGTCCGTTGATCCCTTGGATGCAGATGATTGGTTAAGAACTATGGAAAAGAAACTTGAGGTTGCTCGAACAGATGAAGAGGATAAAGTTCCATTTGCAACACATTATTGGAAGGTGTTGCTGCCATATGGTGGGAAAGTGATAAATCCATAGGGACTGAGAATGAAGCAATCACCTGGTCAAGATTCAAGGAACAATTCCAGAAATATCACATCCCTGCGGGAATTATGACGACGAAGCAGCATGAATTTCTCGCGCTCCTCCAAGGAAGTCAGTCAGTGGGAGAATGTTTACAAAAATTCAATCACCTATCACGTTACTCTCAATATGACGTGGCCACTGAAGAAAGGAAGATGGACCGCTTTCTTGGTGGATTAAACCCGCAACTTCGCTGTGCTCTCAGTGTGTTCGATTTCCTAGATTTTCAAACCCTGGTGAACAAGGCTTTCATTGCTGAAAGGGAACATAAGCTCGTGTCAGATAATAAGTCTGCCCAGAACGATCACAAATGCAAGTTTGAGCCCAAGAAGGAAATGCAACCAGTGCAGAAGGTTCGTACCTGGCAGCCAACTCCGATGGCATACCAGCCTAGTTGGCAACAAAATGTTAACAAGACCACCACCCAAGTGAAGAATGACGTGCTCAACCCAGTTATGGAGAATCGTCTGCGCAACAATTCCTATTATAGTTGCAGAAAAACCGGACATTATGCCAAACAGTGTCCCAAGAACACCCGGACCAATGCTACGTTCAAGCCTCAAATCCATTATTTGGAAGCTGGTCCAAGTCAGCATGACGTCACGGGATACGTTCATCATATCTCAGCCGACGAAGCCCAAGAAAATCCCGAAGTCGTCATTGGTATGTTCCTTGTTAATAACATACCTGCAGTAATTTTATTTGACTCTGGGGCTTCCCACTCTTTTATTTCTCGGAGTTTTGTCGCCCAAAACAAATTTCCTTGTTCGCTTTTGGGCAAGAATATGCTGGTACAAGAATACGCTGCAATCTGGAAGTCAGGATCAACGAAATCCGTTTCCTGACGTCTTTGATATTGACTTAGTCTGATAAATTGGATGTTCTCTTGGGTATGAATTGGCTGACTCAGTACCAAGTATGCATAAATTGTGCGACTCGGGAAGTCAATTTGACCGGACAAGATGGACAAGCTACCAAGTTTATTGCTCGTAGAAGCATACCCTCCAAGGAAATGGTTTTCACAGCAATAGCAGAAATGGAACTAATTCCAGTGGTCAGTGAGTTTCCCGATGTATTCCCAGACGAAATGCCAGGCATACCACCTGACCGAGAGCTTGAGTTTGCAATAGAACTTGTGCCTGGAACCACACCAATACACAAGAAATATTATCGAATGCCGTCATCCGAATTGGTGGAGCTAAAGAAACAGCTCGATGAAATGCTCCAAAAAGGATATATCTGCCCCAGTTCCTCGCCATGGGGATCACCCGCTATTTTTGTGGACAAGAAAGATGGCAGCCTTCGTATGTGTGTGGATTACCGACAATTGAATGATGTCACGATCAAAAAAAATACCCTCTGCCAAGAATTGATGATTTGTTTGATCATCTCAGTGGAACCAAGGTATTCTCAAAGATTAATTTGCAGACTGGATATTACCAGCTCAAAATTAAAAAGGAGGATATTCCCAAGACCGCGTTCACCACTCGCTATGGTCTTTATTAATATACCGTCATGTCCTTCGGCCTCACAAACGCCCCCGCTTTCTTCATGCATATGATGAACAAAGTGTTCATGGATTTCCTTGATAAGTTCATGGTCATATTCATTGATGATATACTTATTTACTCAAGAAAGGAAGAAGAGCATAAATGACACGTCCGCGCAGTGCTACAACGACTCCGTGAACATCAGTTGTGTGCCAAGTTCAGTAAATGCGAGTTTTGGCTCAAGCAAGTTGGATTCCTCGGGCATGTACTATCCGCTGAAGGAATAGCCATGGATCCAAGCAAAGTAAAAGACGTGCTCGACTGGATGCCACCTGCCACCGTGTCTCAGATCCGGAGTTTTCTTGGATTAGCCGGATACTACCGTTGATTCATTGAAGGGTTCTCCAAGATTGCTAAGCGCATGACGGAGTTGCTTAAAAAGGATAAGACGTTTGAATGGACGTCAGACAATGAGAAAAGTTTCACCGAGTTAAAGGAGCGCTTAACAACTGCGCCAGTATTAACACTTCCAGATATCTACCGCAACTTTGACGTATATTGCGACGCTTCCCGGCAAGGACTGGGTGCGTGCTTATGCAAGATGGCAAGGTAGTATCCTATGCCCCACGGCAGCTACGACCCCATGAAGGAAATTACCCCACTCATGATTTGGAATTGGCCGCATTGGTTCATGCTTTAAAAATTTGGAGACACTACCTCATTGGAAAAAGGTGCCAAATTTTTACTGACCACAAAAGTCTCAAATACATATTTACCCAGCCGGATTTAAACCTCCGTCAGCGAAGATGGCTGGAGTTGGTCAAGGATTATGATCTTGGAATAAATTACCATCCGGGTAAGGCCAACGTGGTTGCCGATGCACTCAGTCGAAAGCCCATCAGTTTAAACGTCATGCTGGAATCTCTGCCTTCCGAACTCAAAGAAGAAATTGCTCATCTCAACCTGGTCATTGTTGAGGCTAGTCTTGCCAATATTCTGACGGTCACCCCTACTCTTGAGGAAGAAATCCGCAAGGCCCAGCCAGGCGATGTCAATCTGCAGAAACGCATCAAGTCATCCGATTTCTTGAAGGATCAGTACGGTACCCTCCGATTCAGGGGAAGGATTTGTGTGCCTAATCAAGCTGACCTAAAGCAAAAAATTTTGTCAGAAGCCCACGAGTCCTCGTATTCAATCCACCCCGGAGGCACAAAAATGTATGAAGACCTTCGACAAATATTCTGGTGGGATGGAATGAAGAAAGATATTGCTTATTTCGTGGCCTGTTGCGACATATGCAACAAGGTTAAGGAGGAATATCAGAAACCAGCCGGACTTCTCCAACCACTACCCGTGTCACAATGGAAATGGGACAATGTCTGTATGGATTTCATCACAGGATTACCCAGGACCCGACGAGGCAATAATGCGATCTAGGTTATAGTGGATACATTAACCAAGGTGGCCCACTTCCTCCCAGTCAAAAGCACATACCGAGCAGATGAGCTTGCCCAACTGTATGTATCCAGGATTGTCAGTTTACATGGAGTTCCCAGATCCATCACTACTGACCGAGGATCACTTTTCACCTCTGCTTTCTGGACCCGTCTCCATCAAGCCCTTGGGACGGAATTAAAATACAACATTGCGTATCATCCTCAGACGGATGGGCAAACGGAAAGAGTAAATTAGATTCTCGAAGATATGCTCCGAGCCTGTGTTTTAGCCCAAGGACCACAATGGGAAGATTGTCTGCCATACGCCGAGTTCTCGTATAACAATGGGTTCCAGACCAGTTTAAAGATGTCACCTTATGAAGCTTTGTATGGCCGTAAGTGCCATACTCCATTAAATTGGTCTCAAACCAGAGACAACCGTATTTTCAGAACATATCTCATGCTGGAAGCCGAAAAGCAAGTCAAGGAGATCCGAGACAGATTGCAACTGGCCAAATCGTGACAGAAAAGTTATTACGATGCAAAGCATCAGCAGATCAGTTTTGAACCCGGAGGACATGTCTACCTTCGAGTCACACCCATGAAGGGAATAAAAAGGTTCCAAACCCGTGGAAAATTGGCACCTAGGTTTATTGGTCCATTTCCCGTCATGACACAAGTAGGTGCTGTGGCATATCAGTTGGAGCTGCCTCCGAAACTGTCCGATGTGCACAATGTGTTCCACGTTTCACAATTGCGACGGTGCATCTCACCGCCCGAGAAAAAGACCGATTTGGCAGAAATAGAGCTGGCAAAGGACATGACCTACGAAGAGAGGCCAGTGGAAATTTTGGATCAGATGGAAAGAGTCACTCGCAGTAAGTCACAGAAGTTTTACAAGGTTCAATGGATGCATCATACCGAGTCAGAATCAACCTCGGAATCAGAAGAGTTTCTAAGGGCATGTTATCCAGAATGGTTTTCCCAAGCAACCAAATCTCGAGGACGAGATTCATTCTAATTGGGGGAGGTTTGTCACAGCCTGGTTTTTGCCCTCTTTTCTTTGCTTGATTTTCAGCTGAGTTGGTTTGGATTTGGAGTTTTGAATCATTCCATTTGGAGTTGACCACTTGGGTATCCCTTGATTTTCACCCAAGTGTTCCCTCTCCTCCTCTAATCCATCATTTCACCCCTGGCCAACCCAACAAAATTGCTTGGAATACTTTTCTTAAATGAAAAATATTCATTTTGCCTCTAAAACCCTAGCTAAACTCTTTGACCTCCAAAGTAACCCTCATTTCTGTTGCCCCAAAAATCCTGAGAAAAATCCCAAATATTCTTTGGACCCTAGGGCACATTTCTGAGCAAAAATATTTCACCACTCTTTGGAGTATTTTGGCTACAGAAATTATTTTCACTTCTGGGCTGAAATGGTAGTTTCTACAACAACTACCTTTTTACTAGCTCCAATGTAGCTGGTTTTACCTGAGCTTATTCACCTTAGTAAGAGTTAGTAAAACCCCAAAGCTCAGCCCTTGAATCCCTGTGGTTTGACCACAGTAACTCCTCAAAGTTTCTCTCCAGTAACTTAACCTCATCACCATTTTATTTCTACTACACTTGGAACCAAACCGAGCCGTGGTAACACCTAAGTTTACTAAGGACTACACGCCAGACATCATGGTTAGTGCATATGTGGCCTGATGTCACGGTCCACGCAATGACCACGTTCGTCCGAGCGTGCTGGCATGCCAAAAGCGCGCTTTGCGCATCACCAGCGCCTCTGTGGTGCGCGTGCTCGCTGCTCGGCCAACCAGAGCGTGTCCCCCCTCGCCACCATCCTCGTCTCCACCCCCTTTACTCCACCCTGCTGCTCACCGACGCCGGAGCTCGCCGCAGCAAGCACGGGCACGGTCCGGCCAACGGAACAGTGCCCGCGCACTATGTCCATCCCTTTCCTCCTCGCTCCTGTGCTCGTCCGCGTCCGTGCATAGCTCCCATGTGACCCCCGTCGCCTTCCCTCCCTATCTCTCTCTCTGGCACCGCTCATCGCTGAGCGCCGTGGACAGGTGTCCACCAGCGGAGCCCAAAACCCCCTCGCCACTTGCCTATATAAGGAGCCACCCCCAGCCTCCTCGAGCACCATCCCGCACTCTCTCACACCCCACAAGCTAGTAGGAAGCGGCAGCCTGGCCGGGCAGGCCGCGGGCTGCCGTTCCAGAGCCGAACTCGCCGGCGATCCCCTCTTGATCGTTCCCGCACCTCCGGCCACTCCCATGTCAAGGCGACCCCGCTAGGGCCTCCGTCTCTCCTCCGTGAAGCCAACGCGCCTAGCTAGAGCCCCTGGAGCCGCCCTAGCCGCCGTCTTCCTCATCTTCGGCGACCACCGTGTTCTGCCTCCGCTTGTGAGGAAGAATCCGACACCGTCCGGTCACCGTTAGCCACGCTACGGGTATGGGCAGGTGCGCAATCGTCTTCTCCGTCGATCCCTACCTCTCGTTTTCCTCCAAGAAGCCTCAACGCCGGCGTAAGCTCCGGCGTAGCGCCGCGCCTCTCTGTTTTCTTCTCCCCTCCCTCCGGCCTGACTAGCGGGGCCCGCTAGTCAGCCACTCACTACGCGCGTGAAGCGGTATGAGTGGTGGCGCCCTGGGAGAATACGCCTTCGACGTCACTCCCCCCCTCTGTTTTCTTTTTCATATTCATTTAAATACCAGTAGCATTCAAATGGCCATAACTTTTATTCTACAAGTCCAAATGCATTGATTCTTTTTGCATCGTGTTCTGTGTCCAAAAATCTAACAACACCCAAAAGATGGGATTTTTCCTTGCTGTCTAGATTTTCTGGCAATTTTCAGAAGGTTTCTTGATATTTTTCATTTGTGGTTTTTGAATATTTTCAGAGGAACCAGCTTGTCTTGAGGATCACCAAGAGGCTTGTGAACCTCATCAGTACTAAGGCAAGCCACAATAACATTTTCATGGTGCCACTTCAATATTTATGATTTTCATGCTTGAACTTATGAATATTGATGCATTTAAATTAGTTATATAATAAATATATTCTGTTATATGCTTGTTATGTTAGAATGCTTGAACTTCAGTATGTTTGAAGTAAATATTGTTGGTAAGATAATGAGAACTTAGTTGCAAGTGATAAATAAATAATATGGTCATAGAGTTGGATGAGTAATTTGAATATTATTTTTGCATGAGGTATAATGATGATAATGCTAGAAATAGTTCTGGTATAAGTAAAGAGAGGTTATAACCAGTATAGTAGCATGAGTTTATGTTTGCTCCGTGGGAGCGTAGTTGGTGCAGTTTTGCACGGTTATGTGATGCATATGTTAAGTGATGCATGGTATGGCAGTATGACACCGATTATTTTCTTTTCACATTAAAGTTGAACCTGATTAATAATTCAACTTGAACATTTTGTTGATCGGGTCGTGGTGCCGCTGAAACGAGTCTTTCCCGGTGCAACCACATTTGCCGGTATGGGACGGCCTTCATGCATTTCATTGTCGTGCCTCTGGTCGGTACCTCAATTTAGGGAAGGTTATGGGCGTGCTGTACCCTGGCCCGGTAGGCAAGCATAACCTTGTGAGCCCGGTGTTAAGTTAAGTTTGGTACCAGATCGCAGTGTGGATCGTGGCCACGACGGTGGTCAAGGTGTTTGGAGGTAGACACGGGGCCACCCAGGACTAGCCCGGTGGGGTCTGAGTCGGAGGGGCCGGGAGAGTGTCATGACAGTGAAGTGGTTTCGTCGGAATGCTGTTGGTCCACCCGAATGGGAGAGTGAGGCCATGGGTTCCGTAGTGTGGGTACAGTGTACTAACCTCTGCAGAGTGTCATGATAGTGAAATGGTTTCATCGGAACGCTGTTGGTCCACCCGAATGGGAGAGTGAGGCCATGGGTTCCATAGTGTGGGTACAGTGTACTAACCTCTACAGAGTGTTTTAATCTATCGATAGCCGAGTCCACGGATACGGACACGCTCAAAAGTAAGGTACACCATGGGTCAACACTTAATAAATATGCACACTAAATTGCACTAAGGATGACAGTGAGGTCATCGTGTTGAGTTGGACATGAGTTGTCGGGTTGTGATCGCCGTAAGGATCACGGGCCACGAGTTGGTCGGGTTGTGATCGCCGTAAGGATCACGGGCCATGAAATGGCCGGGTTGTGATAGCCGTAAGGATCACGAGTATGTTTTGGTAATATTATGTTTGTTGGTCACACCTGGTAAGCAAGTCGGGAGAATGAGTATCTGTTGAGCACTGTCACAGCATGTTGGTTATATAGTTGCATTGTTGATTAAATTGGATAAATATCATAATATTGTCTGTCATCTTGTTTATGCTTATTGTGAGCTTGCAAGTACATTCAATGTGCTGTCCTGGCGTGTCATGCCAGATTTCAGGAAAGTTCCATTGGAAAGGAGTGCTGTCCGAGTCTAGACCGTGTCCACGTCGGTGTCCTTGTGCTATGGAGTCCCGCTACGAAGTTGTTCCGCTGCCGAGTAGTTGTCATGATCGAGGCCTGAGGGAGTCCTGGATTAGGGGGTGTCCAGACAGCCGTACTATCATCGTCAGCCGGACTCCAAGACTATAAAGATACAAGATTGAAGACTTTGTCCCGTGTCCGGATGGGACTTTCCTTGGCGTGGAAGGCAAGCTTGGCGATACGGATATGTAGATCTCCTACCATTGTAACCGACTCTGTGTAACCCTAGCTCTCTCCGCTGTCTATATAAACCGGAGGGTTTTAGTCCGTAGGACACACAACCATTACAACAATCATACCATAGGCTAGCTTCTAGGGTTTAGCCTCCTTGATCTCGTGGTAGATCCACTCTTGTACTACCCATATCATCAATATCAATCAAGCAGGAGTAGGGTTTTACCTCCATCGAGAGGGCCCGAACCTGGGTAAAAACATCGTGTCCCTTGTCTCCTGTTACCATCCGCCTAGACGCACAGTTCGGGACCTCCTACCCGAGATCCGCCGGTTTTGACACCGACATTGGTGCTTTCATTGAGAGTTCCTCTGTGCCGTCACTGATAGGAAGGATGCCTCTTCCCGTCTTCAAAGACGGTATCTTCGCCAAGGGAGCCTTGGCTGCCGGCCAAACTATCTGGCTGGGTGGTTTTCTCATGACCGCTCGTTCGGCCACCGCTTCGACGATGACCTCTCGGGTCATCAAAAGCAATCTTCATGTCAACTCGGAATTCGCCGAGCAGTTGGATCCAATAGAGCTCTCGTCCGTAAATGAGCTCTTGGATCGCATCGCCGCGCTGGGAGTCGCTACAGACTACAATCAGATTGGGCTTAAAACCGATCTAAGAGAGATTAACTCTCCCCAGGCTACCCACCACGTTGCGGTGGTGGAGGAACAATGCAGCAACTCTTCTCCTGTATTGAAAACTAGCCATGTCCGGACTTCCGAACCCTCCATGCCGGATTCCCGCGGAGGGACGGACTTCGATCAAGCACTGAACCTAAAGTCAGGCATTGGACTGGACCCGTTGGACAACGTCCAACAATCCAAGCTTCCAAATTCGGAAACTTCTCGGCTTTTGAGCCTCGAGATGGGTAGGGTTCCGGACTCAATTACACCCACCCACCCAGACATATGCGATCTACCTCAAATCCGGCAAGAGCCCGCCGAGACAGTACATCATTACTGGGCCAGATTCCTCCTGGTTATGGACAGGATAAAGGACTGCCGAGAGGAAAATGCAATTTCAATTTTTTTGCAATAATTGCACGGACGAGGGAATTTTGAACGCCGTCAGTCATCGCGAAATTACACGCTTCGCCGATCTGGTGTCCATAGTACGAAAGTACTGTGCAATGGAGAGTCTCCGGAAAACCGAAACTAAGTTTTGGGACAATCCGGCCCCGAATACAACTGTCGGAGTAATGGGCCACGGGTAGGCTAACCCGGGTCCCAGGATCTTTCAAGACATCGGAGCAGGCCGCGCCCCTCAGCCGAGTCCCAGACGGCGACTCCAAGACAAGCCGACTCCAGGCGGCAACTCCAAGACAAGCCGAGTCCCAGACGGCGACTCCAAGACAAGCTGACTCCAAGATGGCGACCTTTAGAGAGGCCGACTATGAGAGTCGGTCCATGACTCTTCCCGAAGCCCGACACGGGGTACGGTAGTGACGTGGCCGTTCCCCCTGCCTACGAGGGACCGGCATGGCTACATATCACTGGAAGATCTCCGGCGAGACGCGGCACTGTTGCCATGTCTGCCCTGACCTCAGCCACAGTGCGCGACACACTGTACCCACGACGCCGGCCTGTACGGCCCGAAGACCGCGGGGCCGCCTGTCAGTGGGTGGACCGAAGGCGGCCTGAGCGCCCCGAAGACGGCCCTGTGGGAGTCGGCCTCCCTAGAGTCGACCGCCTCCCCTCCAGGCCCCACGAGCCATTAACCAGATAGGACGGGAAAGGCGACAGAGATCGCCCGATAGACGGCGGCACTGTTGCCACGACCCAATGACCAAGCCTGCTTCATCAGGAGCGCCGCACAGTGTCAGGCCTATCCGCGGGACCCACCAGTCGGCGGGCCCCAGAAGCCGGCGGGAAAGACGGCGGCTGGGGCCCGCGCCCAGTCGGATTACCATTGTACCCCCGGGGGGTAGGCCTATATAAACCCCCCGGGGCACCCATGCAAAGGGTTCGGACCTTGATAGAGATAGAACAGATAGCTCAGGGAGGAGAGAACTAGCCTTGCTCTCTCCTGCCTCCCAATACAGCTCGAGGAGCACCATTGTAGTCACTTTGCTTTAGTGATCATGCGGAGACCCCGCAGAGCAGCAGTAGGGGTGTTATCTCCCCGGAGAGCCCCGAAGCTGGGTAAGATTCGCCGGTGTGCATGCCTACGCCTCATCCCGTTTCCAGGCACCGGCGACGTTCTACTCGCCCCCACCATGATAAGCCATCCTTTGGCATATGTCGCACCCAACCCCCGACAACAACCCTAGTCCGAAGTAAAAGGGTGCATCACATTCAGGCAACAGGCACAAAAGCCAAAAAGCCAAAACCCCATAAAGGGCACGGAACCGTACTAGAAGGATGGCTCAACGGACCCTGTAAAATTCACAATACAGAAGGCGCCACTCCAACACATTAGCCTCCGAGCATGTTGGATATTGCGGCAGGTGGCCAAAAGTGGCGAAGAGCTTCTAGCCCCGGAGAGCCACTCCAATAATACCAGTACGGTGTCAACAGTCTTCGAGAATTTCGCATCGAACAATATGCGGAAACGAACAACCCGTGGCCTCGCCGAAGTCTTCCAAGTAGCAACAACAAACCCATGGAGCGACACGGCCATCACCTTCAATGCCAGCGACGAACCTAAGTTCAGAACAGCCCGAGCACCAGCCGCATTGGTCCTCAGTCCAATAGTGGATGGATTTCGTCTTACCAAGGTACTCATAGATGGCGGCAGCGGACTAAATCTCATCTACGAGGAAACTCTTCAAAAAATGGAAATAGACTGGAGCCGCATTGAGCGAAGCAGCACAACCTTTAGAGGAATAATCCCCAGTCGGGAAGCGCGCTGCACAGGAAAAATCACACTCGATGTGGTGTTCGGCTCGCCGGACAAATACAGGTCCGAAGAGGTAACATTCCAAGTGGCCCCGTTCAGCAGCGGATATCATGCTATATTGGGACGAGAGGCATTCACAATTTTCCAAGCAATACCACACTACGGGTACATGAAGCTTAAGATGCCTAGGCCCGGTGGAATAATCACTCTCGTTAGTGATCCGGACATAGCACTCCGCGCCGAAAACAAGACAGCCGCATTAGCCCTAGAGGCACTATTCGAAGCCTAGCGGCGGAGGAACTTACCGCGCTGCGCTCTACGGTGAATAGGGACGATGTGATACTCGACAAGAGACCCAAGTCCACGTCTTTTAAACCAGCGGATGAAATAGTCAAATTCCAGGTCCATCCAACGGACCCAACATAGACGACCTCCATCGGGGTAGAGTTGAACCCTGATGTAGATGCCGCACTGCGAGAATTCCTTCGAGAAAATTGGGACATCTTTGCCTGGCACCCTTCAGATATGCTAGGAATCCCACGCAGATTGGCAGAACATAGCCTAAACATCCTAAAAGGATTCAAACCAGTCAAATAGGCTCTTCGGCGATTTTCCGAACCCAAAATACAGGCAATGGGAGAAGAGCTAGCCAAACTACTGGAAGCCGGATTCATCAGAGACATCAAACATCCGAACTGGCTAGCAAACCTGGTAATGGTACCAAAGAAGGATAAATCCTAGCGCCTATGTGTCGATTTTAAAGACCTCAACAAGGCCTGCCCAAAGGACCCCTTTCCTCTTCCCCGCATCGACCAAATAATCGATGCTACTGCAGGGCACGATTCGTTGTGCTTCCTTGACGCATACTCCGGTTACCATCAAATTAAGATGGCGGAGGCAGACCAAGCCGCAACGACATTCATTACTCCATATGGACCATTCTGCTTCAACACAATGCCCTTCGGGCTCAAAAACGCCGACGCAACATATCAGCGCATGATTCAGACATGTCTGGCTACCCAGATCGGCAAAATAGTAGAGGCATATGTAGACGACGTAGTCGTCAAAACCAAACACGTCGAAACCTTAGTAGACGATCTGAGGCTCACATTCGACAACCTCCGAGCATATGACATGAAGCTGAATCCGGAAAATGCGTTTTCGGCGTACCAGCCGGAAAGCTCCTGGGCTTCATCGTATCCAGTAGAGGATTGAAGCAAACCCAGCTAAGATCCGAGCTCTGTCACAACTCGACATTCCAAAGGACCTCAAACAAATACAAAAATTGACTGGATGCGTGGCGGCTCTAAGCCGCTTCATCTCCCGTTTGGGAGAAAATGCATTGCTCCTCTATCGCCTCCTCACGCGCACCGAACACTTCGAGTGGACGGATGCTGCCACTGCCGGACTCGAAGAAATAAAGGCCATATTGGCAACAAATCCGGTCCTGGCTGCGCCTAACTTGGGCGAACCCATGTTGTTATATATCGCAGCAACACATCAAGTTGTAAGCGCGGTGCTCGTCGTCGAACGAGAAACAGAAGGGCATAAATTCCCTCTTCAAAAACCAGTGTACTACGTATCCACTGTCTTAACTCCCTGCAAGTCCCGCTACCCGCACTATCAAAAGATAGCATACACAGTGTTCATGGCATCCCGGAAGCTCCGACACTACTTTCTAGAGTGTTCAATAACAGTGGCCTCCGAAGTGCCCCTCAATGACATTATAAACAACCGCGATGCAACGGGCAGGATTGCAAAATGGGCCATTGAGCTCTTACCATTTGATATAACTTACAAACCTCGGCGAGCTATAAAGTCGCAAGTCTTGGCCGACTTTGTCGCCGAATGGACTGAAGCCGAACTCCCTAAAGAGTACAGCGCATACTCCAATTGGACTATGCATTTCGACGACTCCAAAATGTTGGCCGGCTTGGGGGCTGGCGTCGTATTGATGTCCCCAACCGGGGATACAGTCCAATACGTACTTCAGATAATGTACACGGACTCCAACAATGCAGCCGAATATGAGGCCCTCCTACATGGCCTCCGGATGGCAATCTCCATGGGCATTCAACGCCTAGAGGTGCATGGGGATTCAAACCTCGCAATATCCCAAGTAAATGGAGACTTTGACGCCAAAGATCCGAAGATGGCAGCCTATCGTAACGATGTCCTAAAAATGTTAGCCCGGTTCGAAGGACTTGAATTCCACCACGTAGCCCGGGATAATAATCAAGCAGCCGACGTATTGGCACGCATCGGTGCGAAACGTGACGCTGTACCTCCAAACATCTTCCTGGAACGGCTCTTTAAGCCATCCGTACTATGGGAAGAGGAGTCCGAAAATAACAACCCGGAAGCAGCCGCACTACCCAACACAGAACAGTCTGACATAATCGGCGGCTCAGCCGACGAAACAACACCTTCAGCCCATGAAATAATGGCAGTAATTGCCCCGTGGACAAAGCCATTCCTAGCCTACTTAATTAGGCCGGAACTTCCCGAGGACCAAAATGAGGCCCCCTGCATAGTCCGGCGATCTAAAGCCTACAAGGTTCATGAGGGAGAGCTGTATAAGAAAAGCACAACCGGAGTCCTTCAAAGGTGTATCTCCGAAGAGGAAGGGCGAAACCTTCTGGCTGAAATTCATGCCGGACTAGGCGGACACCACGCCGCAGCTCGGGTCCTTGTAGGCAAGGCCTTCCGTACAGGATTCTATTGGCCGACGGCCCGGGCAGATGCTCAGGACTTAGTCCAAAGATGCGTTGGTTGTCAGCTCTTTGCTAATCAGAGCCATATGCCACCCACTGCCCTCAAAACTATACCCATTACCTGGCCGTTCGCAGTCTGGGGGCTTGACATGGTTGGACCCCTTAAAGGGGGAACCCATAAGCAAAGGTACCTATTGGTCATGATGGACAAATTCACCAAATGGATAGAGGCCAAGCCAGTTAAAACGGCAGAGTCCGGACCAGTGATAGACTTTATATCTGGGGTAGTACACCGTTATGGTGTCCCCCATAGCATCATTACCGATAATGGCACGAACTTCACGGCCGACGAGGTTAAATTATGGTGCCAAAATATGGGCATTAAGCTAGATTACGCTTCATTCTATCATCCTCAAACCAACGGTCAAGTGGAACGAGCAAATGGTCTAATAATGAGCGGCATCAAACCCAGAGTAGTGCGGTCCCTTACGAAATCTGACACGCACTGGGTAGAGGAGCTCGACTCCGTACTCTGGGGGCTACAGACAACGCCCAACCGTACTACCGGATTCACACCATTTTTTGTGGTATACGGCGTAGAGGCAGTTTTGCCCTGCGACATCATTCATGACTCACCTCGAGTGCGCATGTACGAAGAAAGAGAAGCCGAGCTGGATCGGCAGGACAGCTTGGACGCATTGGAGGAAGAACGCGACGTCGCCAAGGCTCATTCCACATTCTATCAACAGCAGGCTCGAAGATACCAAAGCAGAGAAGTACGAGCTAAGACTTACAATGTTGGCGAACTAGTTCTACGCCTGCCGGACAAGAAAAAGGACAAGCTCAAACCCAAATGGGAGGGGCCCTTCATTATCGATCAAGTCCTGACCGGCGGAGCGTACCGTCTGCAAAATGCATCGGATAACCGACTCGAGCCGAACCCATGGAATGCAGCCCACCTCCGACGATTCTACGCCTAGCGCCGGACTAAGAGTTCGTCTCCTTCCCCCGTCCAAATTTTTTACATTTCAGCTGTCTTTCTGTTCTCCTCTTCTCTCACCCTTTTCATAAAAGCCCTTGAAGGCCTACTTGCGCATTGTTCGCACACACTTGATGTGCTATCCGCACTCATTATACCTGGGGGCTTCTTTACCAGAAGCTTACTTATAAGGGCTTCATGCCCAGCACATGTGTCAAACTTCCACATGTACCTTTTATTCACCATTATATGCATCGATATGACTTAAGTTTTGGCCAAGCTGGGTTGCCTGGCTCCTGTGCTTACCCCTACGTTCCCGATTGTTCGGCTAGGAGGTAAAGGGAGCACCTCTGCGATTGTTACTGCCGGGTCAACCGGATGTGTACCTCAGACTGGGTGAAGCCGAAAGCTAGCGTTCTTAAGGGAATATTCGGTCGGGGACTTGAAAGATGATTTTTTACCTATTTATTTATCTGCCCCCAGATGTTTTCCTGCTCTTTTCGAAGTCCGGACATGCACTTTAGGGCATGCCTCCAAGGGAAAGGAACCCTTAACAGAACTATTCTCCCTGGAAGATGTTTCTTACTAACCATGTAATATAACATAACTAGTTGGGCACTTGTCTGATAAAGCACAAATGACCCCTACGCCTGGTCTCCATGCATGCCCCGGTTGTTTCTTAACCGAGAAGGTATTCGGACACACTCCGGACTCTAGGGTCCCGATGCTGAAGCGAAAAGGTCGGCAAAGACAAACGATCTACAATCCGGCTAGACGGCACTTTACATGTCATTTTAAATACATTGTCAAATCGACTATTCCTCCTCAATCCCGTCTAACAGGCTGTCTAATTTATAGTCCCATTGGGAATATTTAGCGGCCAACTCTACTTGGCCGTACACTAAGCTCACAGGGATCTCCTTCCCATCGGGCCCCACTGGTCCGACCTCGGCCATGTGGTTTGGATCCGCCTTCTTATACCGCGTCTTCACCATGGCCCAGGCCTCCCTGGCACCTTGACGGCAGGCAGATATCTTCCATAAGCGGAAGCGCTGCCGCGCTCCCTGAAGCCTCTCCGCAAGCTGTCCAAGGCCCTCAGTAGGGAGAGGGACGGCCATAAAGCCTGGACGACGCCGCTCATCGCCTGCCGAACTCGTTCGAGCAGTTGCACCAGCTCGGGAAGTTGATCACCCATTGATACGGGCATCTCCTCCGCAGGGCAACCTGTGAGCACACCTACAGACATATTTCTGTCAATTCACTTCCTTGCCGAACCCTTCTTTTCAAAGGAGTTCGCTCAAGCACTTACTATAGATGCCGCGACTAAGCCGCTGATTCTCCTTCACGGAGCCAGACAGCTCGTCCCGAACACCTTTCAGCTCCTCTCCAAGCTGGGTGTGGGCATCCTGGAGTTTATTCCTCTCCTGTTGTACCTTCATCAGCACCCTCTCGCTGGCCTTCAGCTGGCGTAGTAGGTGTTGCTTGTCCGGATCCAGTCCGGCAACATCTGCAATATCAGTGTCAGATTTACACGCACGCCGTACACCGCTTATCTTTTTGAAATAATGTGTTACCAGGAGGGGTCTCTGTGTCTCCTCCTGCGGCAGCAAGTGCGGCCTCAAGTTGGGCCTTGCACTCTTGCAACTCCTGGGACAATTGGGCATTCTTCTTTGTAAGATCCTGCAAATTATATGATCCTTAAATCAGTTACTTTAACTATTTTAAGTCTCGGGGGCTACTGGCATATATAACCATTAAAATCTCTTACCCGTATGTCTTTTACATACTGCTCCGCGGCTCTGGTCAAACCATCTTGAGCAGCGCGGAGGTGCGCGTCCCCCGCATTAAAGGCATTCAACGCCTCAGGGGAGAAGCACGCGTCACAAAAAACATCCGGCGGCGCCTATGGTTCATGGAGCTCTCCACCTCAGACTTGGTGGCGGACAGTCTGTCGGCGTCCTCTGTTGGAGGAGTATCCGGCTCATGACTTGCGCTCGCCTCCCCCTCCTGACCAGGTGCTGGAGCCTGGCTAGCAGAGGCTTGGTTGGCAACCTCACCGCCCGCAGTCCGGCGAGCGCTCTTTCTCCTGCAAAAGTTATGAGCATTCAAACACCTACTTGGAACTTTGTCCTAAACAATGGTCGCGAGCTATACCGCTGCGGTGACGTTTCGATTTGCACCGCACCCCTCTTCTGCCTGCGGGGCCGGACTGACCCCTGTGGGTCAGCCGCCGTGGGCTCGGCTTCCCGCCTTGAAGGTACCTCCTGCGAGACACCATTGTATACGGTGGTCAGAAATGCGCAGGGACGAAATAATGGTGATATGACTTCGGTCACAATTACCTGGGGAGCCGGAGATAGGCCGGGGTAGTCAGCCGTAATGGCGACTAAAGCATTATCCATGCTGAGCTGGTGAAACACCCCGTCAATTAGCTCCACCTTTATGTCCGGATCCTCTTCGGAGGACGGATCAAGGGATCTTTCTGGATCCTCGGGCTGTGGGGTCGGGCTATGTATGCTCTCCACAGTCCGGCGCAGATCCTGCGTCGAAAACCATAGAAGTTAGATACTTAACTTTGAAAGCGTGGGTCGGATAAATGAACATCCGCTTACCCAGCTCCGAGGGTTGTTCATGGAGAACCTATTCAATGGGCTCGTCTGGAGGAAGTCCTCCTCCCCCTTGTACATGCCGGAGAGAATCTTCACCAGATCTTCGGCCGATCCTGGCCCTTGGCGGCCATGACGAGTGGCATCATTCTCCCCGTTGAAATCCCACATGGGGTGGCCCCTGTATTGCAGCGGCTGCACCCCCCGCATAATGCACGTGGCCATGACTCCGATCATGGTCAGTCCGGAATGGGCCAGTAAACTTATCCGGCCCATCAAATAATGGACGCTCTTGTCTTCCTCTAGCTGGGGGCTCCGCGGGCGCCAACTCAGGCGTTTCTTCAGAGGAGCATTGCTGAACTCCGGGAGGCCGATCCGAACAGGGTCCGGCAGCGGAGCGTCTTCTACATAAAACCATTCTGAAGGCCAGTCCTCGGACGCCTTCTTAGGGGTTCTGGATGGATATCCGGTCCCGGCGATGCGCCATATTTCAGCACCGCCCACTTGATATATGGACCCCTCATAAGAGCGGGGTACGAGGCAGAATAACCTCTTCCACAGTGCAAAATGGGGCTTGATGCCCAGGAATAGCTCGCAAAGAGCTACGAAACCCGCAATATGCAGAATAGAGGCGGGCGTGAGGTGATGGAGCTGGAGTCCGTAGAATTCCAGAAGCCCGCGGAGGAATGGATGTACAAGAAATCCAAGCCCCCTTATCAGATAGGGGACGAAGCATACCCGCTCCCCTTTGTTGGGACTTGGGGTGGCCTCCGCTTGCTTCCCACCCTTGTAGGTGGCCAGCCCGGCTCGAACCGGAACCATAAAGGCCGGAGGAAGATATCCCTCCGCTTGAATCTTCACCAGCTCGTTGTGCGGGACAGAACATCTCCTCCAATCTCCGGGCAGAGGGCTGGGAGAGCGAGAAGAGGAGCTACGTCGACGGTCCATGATGGAATGGATTCTTGGTCAGAAGCGCTCCGATGAGTACTCGCGGAAGGAAGATGGTGTGATTTGGATCTGGACTTGCCTCTCTTATAGGGAGATTATTTGTGCAGCTAGGGGGTAAAACATAAAAGGTACCCTGACTTTACGCATTCGTGCGACGCGTGGAAGAGGGCCATTATTGGGCGTGGAAGCCAAGGAGCGCAACATTCATAAGGAAGCCGGACACTATTCGGCAAGCACACGGAATTTGGAGGAGAACCCGCCTTGCAACGCCGAAAACTATATATGTGCTGGACTCATCGTCATTGAAGCCTGGTTCGGGGGCTACTGAGGGAGTCCTGGATTAGGGGGTGTCCGGACAGCCGGACTATCATCGTCAGCCGGACTCCAAGACTATAAAGATACAAGATTGAAGACTTCGTCTTGTGTCCGGATGGGACTTTCCTTGGCGTGGAAGGCAAGCTTGGCGATACGGATATGTATATCTCCTACCATTGTAACCGACTCTCTGTAACCCTAGCCCTCTCTGATGTCTATACAAACCGGAGGGTTTTAGTCCGTAGGACACACAACCATTACAACAATCATACCATAGGCTAGCTTCTAGGGTTTAGCCTCCTTGATCTCGTGGTAGATCCACTCTTGTACTACCCATATCATCAATATCAATCAAGCAGGAGTAGGGTTTTACCTCCATCGAGAGGGCCCGAACCTGGGTAAAAACATCGTGTCCCTTGTCTACTGTTACCATCTGCCTGGACGCACAGTTCGGGACCCCCTACCCGAGATCCGCTGGTTTTGACACCGACAAGGCCCCTTTATGTTCACTAAATAATTCACATATAGTTCAGCCGCACCGTGTGTGCCGCTTGGCCTCGCTAACTGTTGTAATATGAAATATGTTCCGCTAGCATGATGTAGGACCTTGAAGTATGTCTAGAGGGGGGGGGGGGTGATTAGACTACTTGACCAATAAAAACTTAACCTTTTCCCAATTTTAGAGTTTGGCAGATTTTAGCTACTTTAGGACAAGTCAAGCAATCATCACACTATTCAAGAAAGCATGCAAAGAGTATATAGGCAGCGGAAATTAAAGCATGCAACTTGCAAGAAAGTAAAGGGAAGGGTTTGGAGAATTCAAACGCAATTGGAGACACGGATGTTTTTGCCATGGTTCCGATAGGTGGTGCTATCGTACATCCACGTTGATGGAGACTTCAACCCACGAAGGGTAACGGCTGCACGAGTCCACGGAGGGATTCACCCACGAAGGGTCCACGAAGAAGCAACCATGTCTATCCCACCATGGCCGTCGCCCACAAAGGACTTGCCTCACTAGCGGTAGATCTTCACAAAGTAGGCGATCTCCTTGCCCTTACAAACTCCTTGGTTCAACTCCACAATCTTGTCGGAGGCTCCCAAGTGACACCTAGCCAATCCAGGAGACACCACTCTCCAAGAAGTAACAAATGGTGCGTTGATGATGAACTCCTTGCTCTTGTGCTTCAAATGATAGTCTCCCCAACACTCAACTCTCTCTCATAGGTTTTGGATCTGGTGGAAAGAAGATTTGAGTGGAAAGCAACTTGGGGAAGGCTACAGATCAAGATTCATATGGTAGGAATGGAATATCTTAGCCTCAACACATGAGTAGGTGGTTCTCTCTCAGAAATGGTAAGTTGGAAGTGTAGGTTCATTCTGATGGCTCTCTCCACGAATGAAGAGGAGGTGGAGGGGTATATATAGCCTCCACACAAAATCTAACCATTACACACAATTTACCAAACTCGGTGGGACCGATTCAACAGACTCGGTCGGACCGATTTAGTAAACCTAGTGACCGTTAGTGATTTTCGGTGGGACTGACGTGCATCTCGGTGAGACCGACTTGGTTAGGGTTAGGGCATAACGTAATCTCGGTAAGACCGATTACACAAACTCGGTGAGACCGATTTGGTAATAAGCTTTCCAGAGAGTTGGTCAGGTAAACTCGGTGGGACTGATTTGCTCTTTTCGGTGAGACCGAAATGTTACAAAAAAGAAACAGGGATTTTACATTGCAATCTCGGTGGGACCGATCGCTCACTTCGGTTAGACCGAAACATTACGAAGGGAAACAGAGAGGTTACAATCCCATCTCGGTGAAACCGAGATCCCTATCGGTAAGACCGATTTGCTTAGGGTTTGTGGTAGTGGCTATGACTTTTGGAATCGGTGGCGCCGGATAGGAAGAATCAGTGAGACTGATTTAGGCTTTGGGTTTAGGTCATTTGTGGATGTGGGAAAGTAGTTGAGGGTTTTGGAGCATATGACAAAGCACATGAAGCAAGAGGCTCATTAAGCAACACCTCATCCCTCCTTGATAGTATTGGCTTTTCCTATAGACTCAATGTGATCTTGGATCACTAAAATATAAAATGAAGAGTCTTGAGCTTTTGGGCTTGAGCCAATCCGTTGTCCTTAGTATTTTGAGGGATCCACTTTCATCATCCATGCCATGCCATTCATTGAGCTTTCCTGAAATAATGGTCTTGGAATAGCATTAGCTCAATGAGCTATATGTTGTTATGAATTAACAAAACCACCTAGGGATAGTTGCACTTTCAATATCCCCCTTTTTGGTAATTGATGACAACATATAGATCAAAGCTTCGACAAATGATAATAAGATTGAATAACATCGTCGCTTTGAGAAGTATGTGATAAGCAAGAGCTCCCCCTAAATTTGTGCATAGTTTAAGATTTGCTTTGGACTGCAAATGCACAATGAATTAGGCTCATGGGTTACTCTTCCATGTCATATACATCTTGGTGGAGCGGTCAAAATAATAAACATTGAATACATGCACTCATCACCAAGCAAAGTGAATGATCACATAAGATAGATAGGATAATATCATCAAACATGCATAAGTGTAGCTTATGATCAAACACATGATCATCAATGTCTCACAAGCATAGTATCTCAAACGATCAAAAGCAAACAAGTTTAACCACCAAATAAAGCAAGAGAGAACAAAAGCAACACTCTCTCTCTCTCTCTCGAAGCCTATGATCTATACATTTTCTCCCACTTTGGCAACAAGTTACCAAAAAGTTCATAGAAAATGCATAGTGCTAGATCGTCTCTCAGGCTTGATCTTCTGGTGGTGGTGTCCTGATAACTCCAAGGACGAAGGCTTCAGTTGAAGTAGAGGGTGCTGGAGTGGATGCTGGAGCTGGTTGCACTGGAGCTGAAGGGGCTGTAGCTGGTGCTGAAGTTGTTGCTCTAGTGTCTGTCACTGGCACTGCAACTGACCTCTGGGCTCTGGGCACTCTGGCAAACTCATTATTGGTAGTCTTGCCCTGCCTCTCCTGCATATCATCCTGCAGCTGCTCCACAACTGACTGTATCTCAGTTACTTTGACATCAAGGTCATGGAATTTGAGTTCCATGATTCTCTCCAAGCTCTCCTGATTCTGAGTGAGGGTGGCCAGTCCCTTCTCAATCCTAAGTGTTGATGCTATCAAGTAACCCAGCTGCTCCTGCTTGTTCTTCAAGAAATATTCAGATGCCTCCTCTTGAGTTGGCATCCTGGCAGCCTTCTCCTTCTTCTCTTGAGCTTGAACTGATGATGGATCATTCTCATTCATGACAACCTCATTGTCCTCAAAGTCTGGATAAAGTGGAAAATGTTCCTTATCCAACTGATATTTCCCTGTGCCCATCTTTGAGTTGATCAATTCCTGAATCTGAGGGGCATATCCACAGCTCCTCTTCTGATCTGCTGCAGTCCTCTTAATGATTTCAATCATCAGGCTCATGACTTTGAATTTTTGTGGCACATCAAACACATGCAACATGTTGATGGCATGCCCTCTGATCATGTTATGGTCACCAGACTTGGGCAACAGAGTGTGCCTCAGTATCCAATTGATAGTGGGCAGCCCTGACAGCAGAAAGTGGACTGATCCAAACTTGTGTGTCTCAACTGCCTTGTCTGGGATCTCCTTGTACATGTGAGCCATGGAATTGTGATCCATCTTCTTCTTTGCATAGATATCCAGGTCATCCTCATTTTCCTTTGGGGCATTTATCAGACCTTCCCATTCTTCAATAGTGGATTGGTACCTTGTACCTTCATACATCCAAACAATTCTTCCATCTGGGTAAAAATGTGCTGTGGAGTAGAATTGCATGATAAGCTCATCATTCCAGTGGGTGAACTTTTGTCGAACAAAATCAACAACTCCACAAGCAACAAAGCTGTCTTGCACTCCAGGATAGTGCTCTTCATTGTCCTTGATGTAGGTCCAGTCGACCCACCTCATGTCACAAACTATGGGCTTCTTATCCAACAGAATTGTCTCATAGAAGTCCTGTTGTTCTTTTGTATGGAACCTGTAGTCAACAGCAGTCCTTCTCCTTGAAGCATATGGATCTTCCATCCTCCACAGCCTCAACCCTGAATCCTTCCTGATCCTCATGTCCTCAGCCATAGGATGGGCATCATTGTGGTCTGGTATCTTGGGCTTGAGCTTTCTTAGGACCTGACCTTCTTCATCTTCTTCTTCAGCAACATTTGGCACTGGGGCCTTGTTCTTCTCAGCAGCTGGAATACTCCTAGTATTCCTCTTTGGTACTTGCTTGGCCTTGGAGGCAGCTTTGGGTGCTTCCTTGGGATTAGATGTTGCAGCCCCTGATCTTATAGCATCACCCATAAGCTTAGGTGCCTTAGGTGCTGGTGCAGCAACCTCTTCCTCTTCTTCAGAATCTCTTCTCATAGAGGGCTTTCCAAGAACCTGGGCAGTTGTGGTTCTTGCTCTCTTCTTTTTCTTGTCCTGAGCATCTTCATCCTCTGATTCTATGGTGAACTTCATTGTCTCTCCAGTTGGGACTTTCTTGGGTTTGGAAGAAGTGACTTTCTTCTCAGGTGCCTCTTTGGGTTCTGTCTGAGCTGGCACTTGAGTGTACTTTCTGGGTTTAGGCATTGGTGTCCTCTTGGCAGGAACTTTCTTCTTCAGTCCATGCTTTGTGATATGTGCAGAGCCATATTCCTTCTTGAGCACTACTTTCTTGGAAGTAGCCTCATCTTCTTCAGCTTTGTAGTCCTCATCCTCTGAGTCTGAAGTTCTCTTCCTCCTTTGCCTAGTAGCAGCCTTAGGCAGGTTGCTAGGAGTGCTTTTGCTCCCATCATCTGTAGAGCTTGAGGGACTAGTGCCCTTGCTCATGTCAATCTATTCTTCATACCTGTTCTGGCTGTGACTCTGGTCTGACATGCTGCAAAAAGCTGACTGCTGACCCTGTGAAGAGTTATAGATGAGATAGAGTGGATGAGCATCACAAAATGCAGAGATTTTTGCAAAAGAATGATTCAAAAATTCAGTTTTAGTTTTCCACAAAAAGCATTTCGGATCAACCGATTTTCAAACTCAGTGATACCGAAGCAGTTTTGGAACCTAAACTGATGATCTTGGTTGGACCGAGTCACAGTTCGGTGGCACCGATACTGCTAGGGTTTCACAGAATCCTAAAATCGGTCATACCGATTAGCAATTCTCGGTCAGACCGAGAGTCACTAGTGCAATGGCATAAGCCAAATCGGTGAGACCGAGTTTTTCAACTCGGTGGGTTCGAGATGGTTTCGGCGGAAACCTAACCCTAAAAATTTGAATCTAATCTAATCTACAGACTACTTTGGCTGGATAGAAGTGTTTCAATCGTGGCAAGATTCAACAAGAGTACAATGTGCTAGGAATCAGATGAGGATAGCACAAAGATCGAGTCCATACCCTAACTTGGCGGTGGACTCGCTACGGCGACAACGGCAGGGGCGAAAACCGTTGACGGCGGCGGAGACCAGCGACAGGAGGCTGCTGGCGACGAGGAGACGATCCGGAGACTTCCGATGGCAGAGCAAGCTATTGCGTGGGCGAAGGGTTTCGAAGAAATTTCCAAAATCTTGCCCGTGACTATATATAGCTCGACCCTGTCGGTGTGACCGAGTGGAACAACTCAGTGGCACCGAGATGCATAACTATGTACAGTTACAGAAAATCATCATGACCGAAAAGTTCAAATCGGTTGCACCGAGATTGAAAACTCAGATCAACTTAATGATCTCGGTAGGACCGAAATGGAGGAATCGGTCAGACCGAGAGTCACAAAGAGGTTTTGGAAGTTTAAGTCTATGACGAATCAGGGACTCCGAGTGCTCCTCACACAGAGTGGTTCGAATCTGACTTGGCCAAATTTTGTGATGTAGCATGAATAGAGTTTGAGAAGAGAAAGCATAGATAGCTAGAGAAAGTTCTTAGGCATTCTTGTCCATCCACTTCGCAAAAAGAAAAGAACCCAAACAATCAAAACAACAAGTGGATGTCCTTGGATGAATAAAATATGCACCAACATGCTCACACAATAAAATGGCAAATGAAATATGTGGCAAAGCATGCACAACCAATTCTAGCATCTATCAAACAATTGGCGATGACTAGGTCATCTATATATGAGTATATTGACTTAGGAGTCAAATTAGAACATTTGATCATAGGTCATACTCATCGTTTAAGCTCAAGTGGGGTTACCACTTTTACATAATGCATTGATATGTTCACACCATTAGAGTTGCTTTGACTCAATTCTTAGAGTTAAGCTCCCCCCTAGATGTGAGATCCCCTCTTAGAGGGATGAACTAACCTTGGGTTTTGTCGATGATGACTTCATGTTGGTGTTGAAGATGTGGATGCTCAATGTTGATGTAGATCATTTGGAGCAATCCTTTGGAGTGAGTTGCACTTTCAACTTACCTACATGGGTTAGTCCCACAAGGAGCAAACAAGAATATCTATAGACAGAGAGTGATGCACACACAAGATGATGTCCATGAAATCATTAGGTGTCACATCCCTGGTCCTGGTATGCAGTAGGCTAGCCCTTCATGTGTGCATCATGTTTAACTTTTCAAATGAACTTGAAATGGGGACTGATCAAACCCTAGCACCAAATCAAATCAAATAGGTTCAACATAAAATCATTTTCAATGAACCTGAAATGCCTTTCTAAAATGTTCATCATCTTTGCCTTGGTCTTAAACCTCTGACAAAAATGGTGCACAATTTTCTAGGTCATCCTAAGGTCACTGAATTAAATCATAGGTATTTGAATTTGGACATTTAAATTCTATAAAATATATTGAATGTCCAAATACTCCTAAACTGAAATGTTCCATGTTGGATATATTCTATACAGTGGGCATGTGCAGTTTAGTGATTTTTGAAAGGGTCTAGGTATTTTTAGAAAAGCTCTAAAGATTACAGAATAATAGAAAACAGAAATTAAAGTAGAGAAACCAGAGAGAGAGAGAGAACTTACCTGGCGCTCACCTGGCAGCCCAGCTGGCCCAGCACTGTAGCTGAGGCCCAGCCTACCAGGGCGAAGCGGTCGCCTTCAACCTCTGCCAGTAGGCAGAGGCGTGTCGCCGCGCGCGTGATCGCCGTGGCCAGCTCCCTCCCTGCTTCCTCCACCCTGACTCCTCCAGACGCGCCACGGAGACGCCCAGCACCCCCTGCACCCCTCTCCTCTCTCCCTGGACCTCTCTCCCTCCTCTGCTCTCTCCCCACGACGCCACCGAACACGCCCATCGCCGCCGTTCACCGTTGCCACGACCACCGCCGTCCCGATGATGCCCCGAGCTGCTCCCGAGCTCCTGCGCCTTGTCACCAACTCCCACACCGAGCCACACGACTGGAAGACCCCGAAGCGCCGTCCCTGACCCCTTCTTCCTCCTTGGGTTACCGGAGATCGTCACCGCCGATTCGTTGTCCACAGGGCCTCCCCGAGCTAGCTGACCCCCTCTCCGACCCCGCTGTGAGCTCCTCTTCCTCCCCCTAGCTCCCGTGCTCGATTGGCCTCCGTAGCCGCCGTCTCCACTGCGCCCGAAAGCTCCCCGCCGCCGGCCATGGCGCCATCATGGCTAGAGCCACAGTGGCTCGAAGCCAAGCTCACCATTGCGCTCAGCGCACCACCAGGAGTCCGTAGCGCCCACTAGCTCCTCCTGCCTTGCGCCGTAGCGCCGAACCCGTCGTTGCCCAAGCTCTGGCCGCCGCCACGAGCTCGACTCCGGCAAGCTCACTTCACCACAACCTCTCTCGCTTGCTCCAATGGATGCGCGAGAGTGCCAGCTCTCTGTAGGTGGTCTCGGCCGCTAATTTGGTCGTCGGAGGGAAATATCCGTGCCCCTCCGCCGTCTCGGCCTCGCCGGCGGCTAACGCCGGCGGAATTGACCCTGCTGACTAGGGGTTTGACCCCGCTGACCGTTGACTAGGTGGGCCCAGTTTGACCCCTGGGTCACTGACGTGTGGGCCACCCTTGTTAATTATTAGTTAGGTTAGTTTAGCGCTAATTAACCTAGATTAGTGCTTAACCTAACACTAACTAACTCTGTTTAGTTTGTTAACTAACCACTGACACGTGGGTCCCATAGGTCAGGTTTGACCTGCCGACCTAGTTGACCGCTGACATCACCCTGACGCAGTGCTGACGCATTAATTCAATTACTAGAATTATTCTTATACAGGAAATTCCAGAAAATAGTACAAACTTCTAAAATTCATAGAAATTCAACCGTAACTCCAAATGAAATAAATTATATATGAAAACTGATCAGAAAAATCCAATCTATCCATCTGTACCATTTTCATGAATGTTAGAACAACTTTTGTTCACTGTTTAGGTCAAATCAATTAAATGGCATTTGAATAATCACATATGGAGTTTGAATTTGAATCTTGTATTCAAACCAACTTAATTTAATCTGTTGCTAGTTACATTAGCTCAAGTCACAGAATATTGCCATGTCATGATCATGCATCATATTGTGCATTGCATTGATTGTGTTCTTCCTTGTTTGCCGGTGTTTGTCCCCTCTCAATAGACGTGGTATCGACGATGAGTTCGATTACTCCGACGAAGAACTATACTATCTTCAGAAGTGCCAGGCAAGCAAAACCCCCTTGTTCATTCCGATACAAACCCACTCTCTCGCTCTGCTCTCTTTTACCGCATTAGGACAACAACGATTCAACTGTTACATGCTGCGGTAGTTGAACCCCTTATCGTCTGCATGACCTGTCATTGCCACAGTAAATAGATGAAACCCACTAGCATGAGTAGGAGTTGTTTGAGCCCTGATGTGCCTACTCATTCATGCCTGTTTGTCATGCCTGCTACTGCTTAGAGTTGAGTCAGGTCTGATTCATCGGAGGTGTGTGAACATGTCCTACTGTTGAGAGCTAAGTGTGTGAACACGATTTGGTAAAGGTAGCGGTGAGAGGCCATGTAGGAGTACATGGTGGGTTGTCTCATTGCAGCCATCCTCAGGAACTGAGTTCTGTGTTTGTGATCCATGAACAGCTACTACCACACATTGGGATCCTTAATTGACTCTCTCGACTTATTAACCGACTTGATCTCTGTCCAGGAGTCGCAACTAGTTTCTGGTGTTTGTAGGTAGTGCTATTTTTCTACCAAGTGGCACCCGGCAGGGTGGGCTTGGGACAGACTAGGCACACGTGGCCTGGTGTACCGAGTGGCACCCGGATGGTGGGCTCGGGAACCCTACACACATCGTTTGGGGCCGTGAGCAACACCCCGGCCGGATCTCCTTGCAGATGGAACCCGAATAGGCGATAAACCTGGGCTAGAGTCTTGTGTGGTTAGTCAGGTCGTGGCCGACACCCTCGCCAGGCTTCCGCTTGAATGTTGCCGAGATACATGATGTGTACATGGCGGTAAGTGGCAAGAGCGTGTGTGAAGAAGTACACCCCTACAGGGTTAACATCATCTATTCGAATAGCCGTGTCCGCGGAAAAGGACTTCTGGGTTGCCTATACAGTTCATAGACAAGTGAAAGTGGATACTCTAAAATGCGCAAGATAAGCGTGAGTGCTATGGATGGCGTTCTCGTAGGGAGACGGGAGCGGATCCATAGTGGTGTATTGATATGGTGAATATGTGGACTCATGTGCGCCACCTCAAAAGAGTTACTTGCAGTCGTAGTTCAGGATAGCCACCGAGTCAAAGCTGGCTTGCTGCAGTTAAACCCCACCATCCCCTTTGTTGATAATGATGCATATGTAGATAGTTCTGATGTAAGTCTTGCTGGGTACATTTGTACTCACGTTTGCCTATTTTATGTTTTTGCAGAGAGACTTCAGTCTCACTAGTAGTTCCACGTGGCCTTCGACGTTTAGCTTGTTACCTCAGCTGCGATCTTGTGCCCTCGGCAGGATCTAGTAGATAGTCAGGCTTCTAAGCCTTTTTCATTTGTAGATGTCTGTACTCAGACATGATAAGCTTCCGCTTGTGCTTGACTTGTATGCTCTGAATGTTGGGTCGTGAGACCCCTGTTTGTAATATCTCACTCCTCGGAGCTTAATGAATACATACTTGAGTCGTAGAGTTATGTTGTGATGCCATGTTGTGTTTACACATATCGAGCATATTGTGTGTATGCTTGAAATGCTTGGTATGTGTGGGATCTGACTATCTAGTTGTTTATCCTTAGTAGCCTTTCTTACCGGGAAATGTCTCCTAGTGCTTCCACTGAGCCATGGTAGCTTGCTACTGCTCCGGAACACTCAGGCTGGCCTGCATGTGTCCTTCTTCGTTCCTGTGTCTGTTCCTTCGGGTAAATGTCACGCGATGAATACCGGAGTCCTGTTAGCCTGCTATAGCGCGGTTCACCGGAGTCCTGCTAGCCCAGTGCTACAGCCTGGATTCACTCGCTGATGACCGACACGTTTGATGCTGGGTCATGGATGTCTGTCCCTATAAGTTTGTGCCACTTTGGGTTTACGACTAGCCATGTCAGCCCGGTCTCCTTATCATATGGATGCTAGTGACACTATCATATACGTGTGCCAAAAGGCGCAAACGGTCCCGGGCAAAGGTAAGGCGACACCCGTGGGAATACCGTGCATGAGGCCGCAAAGTGATATGAGGTGTTACATGTTAGATCGATGTGGCACTGAGTCGGGGTCCTAACAGCTTTGGAATCAGAGTTGACTGCCTGTAGGATTACCAAGCCAAACTGGTCGAAGTTGAGTCTAGAAATTCTTTAGTTATATAAGGGAATTGATTGTGGGATGGAACGTAAGGCTCTTTTTACTCCTTTACCTTTTGTTCTTCTGATCTGAGTCACCCTATTCTTCTCTACGGGGTTAAGGAACTAGGCCTTCTCATCTATCTATTAGGATGACGTGTTACTAATCCATATACTTATAGAATTGATAGTTTCGAGCTTCAATTCAGTTTCTACTACTTTTAGTATGTTCTCAGTTGAACCAGAATCTTGATATGATGTTGTTCAGTGACTATGCAAATCCTCATGAATGTCTCAAATCTTTTCTGAGCATTTATGACCGTTATGCTGTCCGAGTCATCCCAGGTTTCTAAACAATCTGATGCACCTGCAAATCCTTTCCCTCTGGTTTCGATGTTCCTTTAGGCCAAGTTAATCACACTAATTGCTGAGTTGAGGTATTTTATTACCTCGACCTATATGTTGGAGTTATTATTATGACCCTAGGTGTCTTAGGGGATCATCTAGTAATCTAGCCATGATTCGTGTCCCAGTGTGATGATTCTGGCTTTTACTCTCGAAAGCATCCCGTGATGCCACTTAGTAGTAGGTATTCTACTTCTGGGTTTTGAACCCGAGATTCACCCCACTTACCTCTTGTTGATAGTGTTTGCTAGTTTCTTTAGGAAATTAGTAACCTTTGCATTAGTCCTTGAGGTCCGTGGTATTTCCTTCTTCCAAATACTATGAACCACTTACGGCAGATGTTTGTTGGATCAATGATCACAACATGAGTGCTCTTGATGGGTTCTCCATTCTATATTGTGAATCTGCCAGTTCTACCTTCTGCATGGGTTATCCAGAAGAGATGTTGAGCTTTGCTCGACATACTAATCTATGCATCCACAACTCAGAAAGATATATGTTCCTTTGAGTTGTCCCTCTTCAGCCGTATTCTGACCTTCGTCTATCAATTGATAGAAAGGAGTAGTTGTGCAGTCGAGTTCATCGATGCCTATTACTCTGTGGTTCGTCAAGCCATTCTATTCGGAATGACTAGGAGAAACAAACTCCAGTACCTCATCCATATCCAGGATTGGGTCAAAGTAGTTGTGTTCCGCAGATTAAAATGCTAATCTAGCTCTTGTTCTGTTCTACCTTGGAGTATTACCATCTTTATATCAAGAATGTCATGGGAATTGCACACCATCCTATGAACTCTTGACACAGTGATACTTCTCGCCATCATTATTCATCCCTCGGTTCCGTGTTGTCGCAACCGGAATGCCGACAAGTGAACCGTGATGTGTGAAATCAATACTCCGAGCAACTTGTTGCTTGGTAGTTAATGGACAATACTCTCACTCTTAGCGTGTTGGTTGCTGAACCATCACCCTAAGGTTGATCGTGCCACCTAGTCCATTTTCCCTGGTGCACCCTTCGATCAATGAGTTAGGATTGTGTCAATCCCTCGCTCTGTTGATTATATTGTCTTGCCCTGAAAAGCAAGATTGTTCTCGAGCTTAGTAACATATCGGTGGTTCTTGATTTTTCGAATATCTTCTCGGGAGTATTACCAAGTTGTCACCTGATCGCTATGTTGAGTTTGAGATCAAGATGGTTTCTTGTAAACCACCCCTTCTCCAAGAATCTGTGTGGGATACCCCTGAGCTAGTTGTTCAAGCTAAACAACAACTTGGAGAGTTGGAAGATAAAAGCTTGTCTGACTTAGTTCATGTTAAGGGATATCTTTCTGTGTGTGTGTGTGCGTTGAAGAAAGATGATATCTTCATCAATTGGTCCTTGTGACCAGTTGTTGGACCTATTGTCTTACCCCATCTTTGATTTGAGTATGGGCTATCGTCAAATCAAATCAGAACCAACAATGTTCATAATGTTGTCTTACTCGTGATTGATCCCTCGAGCATACATCATTATATTTTTTTGGTCTGACCAATGCTATCCCTGTGTTCACATGATGGTGGAAGTCCAGTGATATGGAAATTCCGATAAGTTGTTGTTGAGCCCATCAGCGGTATTTTGTCTCCTCCATGATTCGTGTTGAACATCCAGCTGGTGTTGGAAACTTGTGTAAGCATTTTCTTCATGCCCCGTTCATGAAGTATATGTTTGGATGAAAGAAGTGACTCCCTCTCATTCATGTGCATTCGATGCAAGTTGCCGCCACGAATTTGAGAAAGTTTGTTTTTGTTTCCTCTGGAATCATCGCAAGTCAGTTATGCATGTGTGAATGTATTCTATGGTTTGGTAGATTAATTACCTCCACTCCATTGTTGCCCTAGCACAACAAGCCACTGATTGATTTGTCCAAGGATAAGAAGTTCAAATGCTATTCCCGAAGGGCCCAGAAGGACATGCACAAGACTTCGTTATTTGAATGATGATTCCCAACCAGAACTCGGTAGTGTTTTATAGTAAGACTACTATATGGTCATGCTTATCTTGGATAACGTGTTCACATGTGTGTAGCAGAACCAGCTCATGCCTTGGAGTTTGCTATCGTAGTTCATTTCTTGAGAATCTTGCAACATCGTCTTGTCGATTTGTGTTGCAAAATTTCTTTTCCGGACATGATGTCTGAAATGTCCTATTACCGACCAGATCTGAATCTCAGGCAGATATGATGGTTGAAACTATTCTAAGATCTATGATGTAGGTCCCGACAAGGTTGATGTTGGCCGACACACCTAGCCGAAGATATATTATTGTAGCATCTTAACTGAGCAAGTTGACCATCCTCCCCATAAGGATGTCGTGCGACTTATTTTAGAAGTTGTTCCTTATGGATCCTTGTTCTCCCGAAGTCAGACCTTTACTTGATGTTCCAGATACCGACTGGTATTGGGTTAAGCTGGTACATCAAGGAGAACATTAGAAGCGGAGTGCTAAATGTCTCTCGGTCGATCATCCAGGTTTTGTTCCTTGGCATCGCTAAGGTGAAATCTGAGAAGGTTATCTTCCTTTGCATCTGCATCGTCCATCGCTGTTCATCATGGTAGTACGTTCTGTAACCAGGATCCTTGACACGGATATTGGTAAAACCTTGATGAATATGGAAATGCTCAAGTTCTTGAGAGCACGCACAAGCGCTAGTGTTATCATCGACACTAACTGGGCTCACTCTCAGTTTCCTCGGTTATGCTATAACTTCTCAAACAGTGGACTCACTCTCTACTGTTGAGCTTCTCCTCAGTTACTAAAATCATCCCTTGTGTTGTTTTCAACAAGGTAATCCACATCATCCATTCTAATCCGGGTATGCCATTCTACCAAACCCCTCCAAATGATCGCTCGAGAATTGCCTTAGGCTGGTTTAGAGAGCTTCAATGATCTTGAAATCAAAGGTAGTTCTTTTTGCCACTTAAGGGATGATTCTACGAGCCACCTCCTCTAAGATGTCTCGTTATGGTATCATGGCAATTCAAATCCTCGCTATGTTGACAACCGTTTGACACCTTCTTAAGTGTGGACTTGTTGTCTATCTAGCAAGCCCTCGTCATCTATTTCACTCCATCCCTTTGGATAGATGCTTCGTGCCTCCGCTCGAGAGATGTTTCTATGTCTCATTCCGCGAGTTGATCTTGTGATCATTAAGATGATCCACCTATGTAGACATGTCTCGTTTTTTGTCCTCGTGATGGATGAAGATCTCGAAAGCAAAGACATCAAGATCAATTTGAAGCAATGAATCAACATCTTCGAGAAGAGCAATTGGATCATGAAGATTGTGTTAGTTTGTGTCCCCTTTGTCCTCTTACCTCACGTCTTGAATCTCGGGACGAGATTCTTGTTTAGTGGGGGCGAGTTGTCACATCCCTGGTCCTGGTATGCAGTAGGCTAGCCCTTCATGTGTGCATCATGTTTAACTTTTCAAATGAACTTGAAATGGGGACTGATCAAACCCTAGCACCAGATCAAATCAAATAGGTTCAACATAAAATCATTTTCAATGAACCTGAAATGCCCTTCTAAAATATTCATCATCTTTGCCTTGGTCTTAAACCTCTGAAAAAATGGTGCACAATTTTCTAGGTCATCCTAAGGTCACTGAATTAAATCATAAGTATTTGAATTTGGACATTTAAATTCTATAAAATATTTTAAATGTACAAATACTCCTAAACTGAAATGTTCCATGTTGGATATATTCTATACAGTGGGCATGTGCAGTTTAGTGATTTTTGAAAGGGTCTAGGTATTTTTAGAAAAGCTCTAAAGATTACAGAATAATAGAAAACAGAAATTAAAGTAGAGAAACCAGAGAGAGAGAGAGAGAGAGAGAGAACTTACCTGGCGCTCACCTGGCAGCCCAGCTGGCCCAGCACTGTAGCTGAGGCCCAGGCCACCAGGGCGAAGCGGTCGCCTTCAACCTCTGCCAGTAGGCAGAGGCATGTCACCGCGCGCGCGATCGCCGTGGCCAGCTCCCTGCCTGCTTCCTCCACCCCGACTCCCCCAGACGCGCCACGGAGACGCCCAGCACCCCCTTCACCCTCTCCTCTCTCCCTGGACCTCTCTCCCTCCTCTGCTCTCTCCCCACGACGCCACCGAACACGCCCATCGCCGCCGTTCGTCGTTGCCGCGACCACCGCCGTCCCGATGATGCCCTGAGGTGCTCCCGAGCTCCTACGCCTCATCACCAACTCCCTCACCGAGCCACGCGACTGGAAGACCCCCGAAGTGCCGTCCCCGACCCCTTCTTCCTCCTCAGGTCACCGAAGATCGTCGCCGCCGATTCATCGTCCACAGGGCCTCCCCGAGCTAGCTGACCCCCTCTCCAACCCCGCTGTGAGCTCCTCTTCCTCTCCCCTAGCTCCCGTGCTCGATTGGCCTCCGTAGCCACCGTCTCCACCGCGCCCGAAAGCTCCTCGCCGCCGGCCATGGCGCCATCATGGCTAGAGCCACAGTGGCTCGAAGCCAAGCTCACCGTTGCGCTCAGTGCACCACCAGGAGTCCGTAGCGCCCACTAGCTCCCCCTGCCTTGCATCGTAGCGCCGAACCCGTCGTTGCCCGAGCTCCGGCCGCTGCCACAAGCTCGACTCCGCCGAGCTCACTTCACCGCAGCCTCTCTCGCTTGATCCAATGGATGCGCGAGAGTGGCAGCTCTCTGTAGGTGGTCTCGGCCGCTAATTTGCTCGTCACAGGGAAATATCCGAGCCCCTCCGCCGTCTCGGCCTCGCCGGCGACTCAACGCCGGCGGGATTAACCCTGTTGACCAGGGGTTTGACCCCGCTGACCGTTGACTGGGTGGGCCCAGTTTGACCCCTGGGTCACTGACGCGTGGGCCACCCTTGTTAATTATTAGTTAGGTTAGTTTAGCGCTAATTAACCTAGATTAGTGCTTAAGCTAACACTAACTAACTTTGTTTAGTTAGTTAACTAACCACTGACACGTGGGTCCCATAGGTCAGGTTTGACCTGCCGACCCAGTTGACCGCTGACATCACCCTGACGCAGTGCTGACGCATTAATTCAATTACTGGAATTATTCTTATACAAGAAATTCTAGAAAATAGTACAAACTTCTAAAATTCATAGAAATTCAACCATAACTCCAAATGAAATAAATTATATATGAAAAATGATCAGAAAAATCCAATCTATCCATATGTACCATTTTCATGCATGTTAGAACAACTTTTGTTCACCGTTTAGGTCAAATCAATTAAATGGCATTTGAATAATCACATATGGAGTTTGAATTTGAATCTTGTATTCAAACCAACTTCATTTAATCTGTTGCTAGTTACATTAGCTCAAATCATAGCATATTGCCATGTCATGATCATGCATCATATTGTGCATTGCATTGATTGTGTTCTTCCTTGTTTGCTGGTGTTTGTCCCCTCTCAATAGACATGGTACCGACGATGAGTTCGATGACACCGACGAAGAACTATACTATCTTCAGAAGTGCCAGGCAAGCAAAACCCCCTTGTTCATTTCGATACAAACCCACTCTCTCACTCTGCTCTCTTTTACCGCATTAGGACAACAATGATTCAACTGTTACATGCTGCGGTAGTTGAACCCCTTATCCTCTACATGACCTGTCATTGCCACAGTAAATAGATGAAACCCACTAGCATGAGTAGGAGTTGTTTGAGCCCTGATGTGCCTACTCATTCATGCTTGTTTGTCCTGCCTGCTACTGCTTAGAGTTGAGTCAGGTCTGATTCATCGGAGATGAATCGGAGGTGTGTGAACATGTCCTACTGTTGAGAGCTAAGTGTGTGAACACGATTTGGTAAAGGTAGCGGTGAGAGGCCATGTAGAAGTACATTGTGGGTTGTCTCATTGCAGCCGTCCTCAGGAACTGATCTCTGTATTTGTGATCCATGAACAACTACTACCACACATTGGGATCCTTAATTGACTCTCTCGACTTATTAACCGACTTGATCTCTGTCCAGGAGTCGCAACTAGTTTCTGGTGTTTCTAGGTAGTGCTATTTTTCTACCAAGTGGCACCCGGCAGGGTGGGCTTGGGACAGACTAGGCACACGTGGCCTGGTGTACCGAGTGGCACCCGGATGGTGGGCTCGGGAACCCTGCACACATTGGACGGATCATAGGCGATAAACCTGGGCTAGAGTCTTGTGTGGTTAGTCAGGTCGTGGCCGACACCCTCGCCAGGCTTCCGCTTGAAGGTTGCCGAGATACATGATGTGTACATGGCGGTAAGTGGCGAGAGCGTGTGTTAAGAAGTACACCCCAGGAGGGTTAACATCATCTATTCGAATAGCCGTGTCCGCAGAAAAGGACTTCTGGGTTGCCTATACAGTTCATAGACAAGTGAAAGTGGATACTCTAAAATGCGCAAGATAAGCTTGAGTGCTATGGATGGCGTTCTCGTAGGGAGACGGGAGCGGATCGATAGTGGTGTATTGATATGGTAAATATGTGGACTCGTGTGCACCACCTCAAAAGAGTTACTTGCAGTCGTAGTTCAGGATAGCCACCGAGTCAAAGCTGGCTTGCTGCAGTTAAACCCCACCATCCCCTTTGTTGATAATGATGCATATGTAGATAGTTCTGATGTAAGTCTTGCTGGGTACATTTGTACTCACGTTTTCCTATTTTATGTTTCTGCAGAGAGACTTCAGTCTTACTAGTAGTTCCACGTGGACTTTGACGTTTAGCTTGTTACCTCAGCTGCGATCTTGTGCCCTCGGCAGGATCTAGTAGATAGTCAGGCTTCTAAGCCTTTTTCATTTGTAGATGTCTGTACTCAGACATGGTAAGCTTCCGCTTGTGCTTGACTTGTATGCTCTGAATGTTGGGTCGTGAGACCCCTGTTTGTAATATCTCACTCCTCGGAGCTTAATGAATACATACTTGAGTCGTAGAGTTATGTTGTGATGCCATGTTGTGTTTACACATAGCGAGCATATTGTGTGTATGCTTGAAATGCTTGGTATGTGTGGGATCTGACTATCTAGTTGTTTATCCTTAGTAGCCTTTCTTACCGGAAATGTCTCCTAGTGCTTCCACTGAGCCATGGTAGCTTGCTACTGCTCTGGAACACTCAGGCTAGCCGGCATGTGTCCTTCTTCGTTCCTGTGTCTGTTCCTTCGGGGAAATGTCACGCGATGAATACCGGAGTCCTGTTAGCCCGCTACAGCCCGGTTCACCGGAGTCCTGCTAGCCCAGTGCTACAGCCTGGATTCACTCGCTGATGACCGACATGTTCGATGCTGGGTCATGGATGCCTGTCCCTGTAAGTTTGTGCCACTTTGGGTTTACGACTAGCCATGTCAGCCGAGGCTCCTTATCATATGGATGCTAGCGACACTATCATATACGTGTGCCAAAAGGCGCAAACGGTCCCGGGCAAAGGTAAGGCGACACCCGTGGGAATACCGTGCGTGAGGCCGCAAAGTGATATGAGGTGTTACATGCTAGATTGATGTGGAATTGAGTCGGGGTCCTGACATTAGGTTACCTTGTCCCTTGCCTTACCAACATGAGGGTTGGTGACTCCTTGAACTAGTGCAAGATGTGGAAGTTGATTGCACTTGTTCTTGCCATAATAATATGAGTGAAGAATGTTGGCGGAGTCACCCTCAAGAACTCTCTAGTTCTTCTTCTTCCCACATCATCTTGATGGGAATCCTTGGAGTTGTAGTTGTACTTGATGAAGTAGAAATGTAGTCTTGGGGACCCACTTGAACGAGGCTTTAGGTGCTTCTTCAAATGCATCAATCTCTTCTTGAAGCTTGTCCTTGCCTTTGTTCTTGTGGTCTTGTGGTGGAAGATCATCTTGGGCTTGTGTTCCCTTGAAGGAAGTAGGATCATACTTCTTTGTTGAGGAACAAACTTCGTCTTGGGGTATTGATCTTCTTCCCACTCAACTCCATTGGCATTGAACTTGCGTTCAAAACCAACACCTTGATTCTTCCGGTGCCTTCCTTGCTTGCGTACAATTTCCTCGAATTGCTTACTCCCGGCAAGGCTCTTTTAAACACCTTTCTCTATAATTGCCTTCAATAGGATGTTTTCTTGCTCAAGTGTAACTTGGCTAAGAGAATCATTAGTGGAATCAAGAGAACTACTAGAAGCAACAATATTGGATTTGACATTATTATTGTTACTACTAGAGGAAGTATCTTTCTTGTACTTGTTACTAGACTTGACTTGAGGCATGTAAGTAGATAAGAGTAAACGCTTGGCAATGTAAGAAGAACTTTTCTTGCGGATATCATCATTGATTGCATTTAAGAACTCATGCTCTTGCTCAAGATTGAGCTTTTCAAAGGGTAACTTCTCATGAGCCCTTAAAAGTTCTCGATGATCTTCGAAGATAGTTTCATCAGCCAACTTAAGAGTGTTTAGTTCTTTAGTTAGAAGCTCAATCTTCTCCTTATCATTGTCATTCATTTTATCTTGATTAGCATGATTAATTGACGTTTCATCATAGTATTCATCACTAGAGTTGTCAACAAGTAAATCATCATCCACAAGCAAGTCATCTTCATCACTATTGAAATCAACATACTCAGGATGTGTTACCTTTGGACCTTTGGCCATGAAGCATCTTCCAACACCTTCGTTTGGTGAATCAAATATGTCGTAGGAGTTGGTTGACACAAGTGCTAGACCGGCAACACCTTCATCTTGAGTATATTCGGAGTCGGAGTGATAGCTTCTCTCGGAGTGATTGTCGGAGTCGGAGCCGGATACCCATTCACCAACGTGAGCTTGATGTCTTCGTTTTGTGTAGCTCCTTGATGACTTGTCCTTCCTTTCCGAATCCTTGCTTCTCCGTGAGGGTCTTCGTTCATAATGATCATCTCTACTCCTCCTCTCTCTTGGTGGTGATTCTTATCTTTTGCTTATTCTTCTTGGAGAATCTTCTCTTCTTTTGTAGGGTGCCGTACACTCATTGGAATAGTGTCTGGGTCTCTCACAATTGTAGCTATTGCGCTCTCGAGTAGAAGATCTTTTGTCATTGTAAGACCTTGACTTGGAGCTTCTTTCTTTGCTTCTACTCTTGTAGAATTTGTTGAAGTTCTTCACCATTAAGCTCAATTCTTCATTGAAGGTTTGTTTCTCACTTGATGATGTGGCTTGTTGTGAAGTTCCTCCTTATCCTTGAGTGACATCTCATGAGCAAGAATTCTTCCAATGACTTCCATTGGCTTGAGATCTTTATAGTTTGGCATCATTTGGATCAATATGCACACGGTATCATACTTTCCATCCAATGCTCTTAGGATCTTCTTGATGATGAATTTGTTGGTCATCTCTTCACTCCCTAAGCCGGCAATCTCATTTGTGATAAGAGCAAGCCTAGAGTACATTTCAGCGACACCTTCACCATACTTCATTTTGAACTTGTCAAGCTGACTTTGGAGCACATCCAACTTGGATTCCTTGACGGACTCGGTACCTTCATGCATATCAATCAAAGTATCCCAAATTTCCTTTGCATTCCCAATATGACTGATTTTGTTGAATTCTTCGGGACACAATCCGTTGAAGATGATATCACAAGCTTGAGCGTTGTATTGCAGCATCTTCAATTCTTCCGCATTCGCTTCTCGGTTTGGTTCTCTCCCATCAAAGAATTCACCTTGCAAGCCAATACAAATAATTGCCCAAACGGCGGGGTTATGTCCAAGAATATGCATTTTCATCTTATGCTTCCAACTAGCAAAATTAGTACCATCAAAGTAAGGACCTCTACGGTGATAATTTCCCTCGCTAGACGCCATACTCTCCTAGGTTGTGAAACCAAGGCTATGACCACCAAAAGCTATGGAAATCAAAGCAAATGGAGACCAAAGCTCTGATACCACTTGTAGGACCTTGAAGTATGTCTAGAGGGGGGGTGATTAGACTACTTAACCAAAAAAACTTAACCTTTTCCTAATTTTAGAGTTTGGAAGATTTTAGCTACTTTAGGACAAGTCAAGCAATCATCACACTATTCAAGCAAGCATGCAAAGAGTATATAGGCAGCGGAAATTAAAGCATGCAACTTGCAAGAAAGTAAAGGGAAGGGTTTGGAGAATTCAAACGCAATTGGAGACACGGATGTTTTTGGCGTGGTTCCGATAGGTGGTGCTATCGTACATCCACGTTGATGGAGACTTCAACCCACGAAGGATAATGGCTGCGCGAGTCCACGGAGGGCTCCACCCACGAAGGGTCCACGAAGAATCAACCTTGTGTATCCCAGCATGGTCGTCGCCCACGAAGGACTTGCCTCACTAGCAGTAGATCTTCATGAAGTAGGTGATCTCCTTGCCCTTACAAACTCCTTGGTTCAACTCCACAATCTTGTTGGAGGCTCCCAAGTGACACCTAGCCAATCTAGGAGACACCACTCTCCAAGAAGTAACAAATGGTGCGTTGATGATGAAGTCCTTGCTCTTGTGCTTCAAATGATAGTCTCCCCAACACTCAACTCTCTCTCATAGGTTTTGGATCTGGTGGAAAGAAGATTTGAGTGGAAAGCAACTTGGGGAAGGCTAGAGATCAAGATTCATATGGTAGGAATGGAATATCTTGGCCTCAACACATGAGTAGGTGGTTCTCTCTCAGAAATGGTAAGTTGGAAGTGTAGGTTCGTTCTGATGGCTCTCTCCACAAATGAAGAGGAGGTGGAGGGGTATATATAGCCTCCACACAAAATCTAACCGTTACACACAATTTACCAAACTCGGTGGGACCGATTCAACAGACTCGGTCGGACCGATTTAGTAAACCTAGTGACCGTTAGTGATTTTCGATGGGACTGACATGCATCTCGGTGAGACCGATTCGATTAGGGTTAGGGCATAACGTAATCTCGATAAGACCGATTACCCAAACTCGGTGAGACCGATTTGGTAATAAGCTTTCTAGAGAGTTGGTCAGGTAAACTCGGTGGGACCGATTTGCTCTTTTCGGTGAGACCGAAATGTTACAAAAAGGAAACAAAGAGTTTACATTGCAATCTCGGTGGGACTAATCGCTCACTTCGGTTAGACCGAAACGTTACGAAGGGAAACAAAGAGATTACAATCCCATCTCGGTGAGACTGAGATCCCTATCGGTAAGACCGATTTGCTTAGGGTTTGTGGAAGTGGCTATGACTTTTGGAATCGGTGGCGCCGGATAGGAAGAATTGGTGTGACCGATTTAGGCTTTGGGTTTAGGTCATTTGTGGATGTGGGAAAGTAGTTGAGGGTTTTGGAGCATATCACAAAGCACATGAAGCAAGAGGCTCATTAAGCAACACCTCATCCCTCCTTGATACTATTGGCTTTTCCTATAGACTCAATGTGATCTTGGATCACTAAAATATAAAATGAAGAGTCTTGAGCTTTTGAGCTTGAGCCAATCCTTTGTCCTTAGTATTTTGAGGGATCCACTTTCATCATCCATGCCATGCCATTCATTGAGCTTTCCTGAAATAATGGTCTTGGAATAGCATTATCTCAATGAGCTATATGTTGTTATGAATTACCAAAACCACCTAGGGATAGTTGCACTTTCACATGAATAAAGCGGTTGCTTTCTGTACCATGTTGTTGTGTGTTGCCAGAAGACAAGGTCTCTGGGCTGGCAATGCAAGGTAAACAAGTAGCTCTGAGCCGGGGTGCCACATATATAGGCATCACGTCCAAGAAAAGTAGACCGAAATGATTCTGCATCTACTACTATTACTCCACACATCGCCATTATCCAGCATGCATCTAGAGTATTAAGTTCATAAAGAATGGAGTAACAACTTAAGTAAGATGACATGATGTAGACAAAGTAAAATCACGCGTGAATAAACCCCATCTTTTTACCCTTAATAGAAACAATACTATACGTGTCATGCCCCCTTCTGTCACTGGGATTGAGCACCACAAGATAGAACCCATTACATAGCACCTCTCCCATTGCATGATAAATCAATCTAGTTGTCCAAACCAAATATATAGATCAGAGAGAAATATGATGTTATAACAATCATGCATAAAAGAGTTCGGAGAAAACTCAAATAGTATTCATGGATAGATCTGATCATAAACTCACAATTCATCGGATCCCAACAAACACACCGCAAAAAGTGGTTACATCAGATAGAACTCCAAGAACATCGAGGAGAACATTGTATTGAAGATCAAATAGAGAGAAGAAGCCATCTTGCTACTAACTACGGACCCATAGATCTGTGGTAAACTACTCACGGAACATCAGAAGGGTAGCAAGGATGATGTAGAGCCCCTCCATGATCGAATCCCCCTTCGATAGAGTGCCGAAAAAGGCATCCAGATGGGATCTCTCAAGAACAAGAACTTGCAGCGGCGGAAAAAGTATTTCGTGGACTACTTTGTTGGTTTCCCAATTTTAGAGAATTTATAGAGGCGGAGTTAGGTCAAATGGAGCTACGTGGGCCCCACAAGCCACTAGGGCGCGCTCTACCCCCTGGGCGCGCCTTGGTGCCTCGTGGGCCACTGCTCCATCTTCACGCCCCTCCGACAGCTTCCCTGGTCTCTTATGTCGAGAAAAAAATATCCAAAAAGTTTCGTGGCATTTGGACTTCGTTAGGTACTGATATTATGAAAACCAAAAACAGGCAAAAAGTAGCAACTGGCACTAGATACTAAGTTAATAGGTTAGTCCCAAAAAGTGATATATAATTGCTTTTAAATGTATATAAAATATCCAAGATTGATATTATAATAGCATGGAACAATAAAAAATTATAGATATGTTGGAGACGTATCATCCCTCTTTTGTAGGAACTGGCGGCGGCGGATGAGTGACTAGACACTCACGTTGGCATCCATCACCTGTTGTTCTAGCCAAGAAGAAGTGCATGCTACACAATGTGAGCAAACGATGAGCTCGGAGCTTGCTGCAACTATGGTGCTAAGAATGTATGGTAACCTCAAAATGTATCTTGCCGACTACCTCATGAGTCAGGAATGGTATGTTCCCATGCAAGCCCGTGGGAACTCATCGCACGCTCTCATTTACTTTTTGCATCAACATTCATGTTAGCAAGGTACGTAAACTCCCATGTTTTCTAAGCTAATTTATTTTATCTTAATTAATTTTGAGGTCATAAATGGAAATGATTTCCAACTTGATATTGCACCGATAAGGCAATAAAAATTCTCATTTGTATTGAACAATTTTATTTATGTAGCTCAATTTGTGCAGCTTTTAAATTCTTGCAGACAGTTGTTTGATTGAAGTCCTAAAAGCATGCAAAGTAGTGTTACTTAATTGGTATACAAATTTACTTTCTATTCATCATTTGTAACTTTATAATTGAAGCGGTTCATCAAGAATAGACTATATTTCCGTTTTGATATGTCCATTTTGCATCATGTTTACCTACTATTATTTATGTTGTTTTATTGCATAATAATGCTTTTTGGAGTAATTCTATTGCCTTTTCTCTCATAATATGCAAGGTATACACAAAAGGGGAGAATTCCGGCAGCTAGAAATCTGGACCTGAAAAAGCTGCGTCAGGCTACCTATTCTGCACAACTCCAAATGAGCTGAAACTTCACGAGGATTTTTTATGGAATGAACGAGAATTTTTGGAGTCAATAAGTACCAGAGGGGACCCACCAGGTGGGCACAACCCACCTGGGTGCGCCAGGGAGCCCAGGCGCGCCCTAGTGGGTTATTCTCACCTCGGCCCACCTTCGGTGCCCCTCTTCTGGTACATAAGTCATTTTGACCTAGAAAAAAAATAAGGAGAGGACTTTCGGGACGAAGCGCCGCCGTCTCGAGGCGAAACTTGGGCAGGAGCACTTTTGCCCTCCGGCGGAGCGATTCCGTCGAGGGAACTTCCCTTCTGGGGGGGGGGGAATCATAGTCATCATCATCACCAACAACTCTCCCATCTTGGGGAGGGCTATATCCATCAACATCTTTAACAACACCAACTCCTCTCAAACCCTAGTTTATCTCTTGTGTTCAATCTTTGTACCGGAACTATAGATTGGTGCTTGTGGGTGACTAGTAGTGTTGATTACATCTTGTAGTTAATTACTATATGGTTTATTTGGTGGAAGATTATATGTTTATATCCATTATTCTATTTAATACCCCTCTGATCTTGAGCATGATTATCATTTGTGAGTAGTTACTTTTGTTGTTAAGGTCACGGGAGAAATCATGTCGCAAGTAATCATGTGAACTTGATATGTGTTCGATATTTTGATCATATGTATGTTGTGATTCCCTTAGTGGTGTCATGTGAACATCGACTACATGACACTTCACCATATTTGGGCATAAGGGAATGCATTGTGGAGTAGTTATTAGATGATGGGTTGCGAGAGTGATAGAAGCTTAAACCCTAGTTTATGCGGTATTCCTTAAGGGACCGATTGGATCCAAAAGTTTAATGCTATGGTTAGAATTTATTCTTAATACTTTTGTCGTAGTTGCGGATGCTTGCGAGTGGGTTAATCATAAGTAGGAGGTTTGTTCAAGTAAGAACAACACCTAAGCACCGGTCCACCCACATATAAAATTATCAAAGTAGAGAACATGAATCGAACCAACATGATGACACTGACTAGATGAAATTTGTAACGCCCAGACAATTAAGCTACAGTAAACCTCTGCTAATGATGCCACGTCACCTCTGTTACTGTTGCTAATCTCGCGTTAGTTCAAAATGATTCGAATTCAAATTTGAATTTTTGACAAGCATCAAAAAAAACTCAAACGTTAGAACTAAAATGTTCGGAGTGTGCCAATTATTGCATAGGTAATTATGGTGAAGAAATCACGCTTTTTCAAAATGCATATATACTTTAAAATGAATTAAAACAAAAAAGGGGGGAAAGACTAAACAAAAAGAAAGATAA
>NC_041391.1:641055266-641059510 GCF_002162155.2 Triticum dicoccoides
GCCGTCGCCCCGCGCGGCCCCGCTGCTCCCCTGTGCTGACCCGCGCTCGTCGCCGCGGCCACCGCACGTGTGCACCCCGTGCCGTGCCTCTGCCCCCACAGCGCCTTCGCGCGCATGCTCCGCCCGCCGTCACGCCCTGGCCGCGCTCACCGCCCCTGCGCCGCAGATCCGTAGCCGCCGCCACTGCCTGCGCTCGTCCCACTTGCTGCAGCACGGCTGCTCCCGCAGCAGCCCACTCGCTGACGGCCACATGCCGCGCCTCCTTGCTCCGTCGCACGCTGCACCGGCTCCGCGTCGCTTCCTCCTTTGCGGCCCCGCACCGCCTGCGCCCCTGCCTCCCACCGTCCTATGTTGCCGTCCAGCCAGCGCCGCTGCGGGCTATGTCTGGGGCTACCGGCGCTGGAGCGTGCCCGTGTGTGCCCCAGGCATGGCCACAGCCTCGACTCCCCACCGTGTGCGCGCGTGCGTACACGGCCACACCGGTGCCCACATGGGCCTATGACGATCGGGCCCCACACCTCTTTTCTGGATAAGAACAAAAAATAAAAAAAGAACTAAAAAATATATAAAAATAAAAAATACATCAATTAATTAATTTAAGAATTAATTAACTTAATTAATTATGTTTAGATTAACCCAATCACTAGTTAAACTAATTAACTCTGATTAGTTAAACTATTAACAGTCTATGACATGCGGACCCCATGCGTTAGTTTGACCCAGTCAACACCTCTGTTGAGATTTTCAAATTAATTTATTAATAATAATATATAAATTCTTTAAAACTTTGAAAAAATAATCCGTAGCTCAGATGAAAATACTTTGTACATGAAAGTTGCTCAGAACGACGAGACGAATCCGCTTGCGCGGTCCGTTTGTCGGCCACACGTCCCTAGTATAATGCAAAACACCGGGGATACTTTCCCGGATGTTTCCCCCCTTCACCGGTATCGCCTACTACCGCGTTAGGGCACACCTAGCACCGCTCATTGTCATGTCATGCATCGTCATGCTTATGTTTGCATTATATTTATTGTTTCTTCCCCCTCTTCTCTCTGGTAGACTACGAGACTGACGCCGCTGCTGTCCCGATCGACTACGGTATTGACGATCCCTCCTTCTTGCCAGAGCAACAAGGCAAGCCCCCCTGATCACCCCTCCTTCTTTAGTTCAGTTGTGTTTAACAGATCGTCTTCTTTAGTTCAAAATTTTTTTGTAATTTTTTTGCCAGAACGGGGCGTGTAATATATCGTTGGAAAGCTCTTGACAACCATATTTCAAGGATATTGAACGTTTTTGCAAAATAATTATGGTTTAAGAGCAGTCTTGAAAAAAACCATTTTTTTCAAAACCGAAAACGTGAATTGTATTTTGGACTCAATGTTCAAACGGTTTGTCGGAATTGAGCAAATAAGATGGCCTTGGAAAGCTGGTGAAAATCCGCATCTTCCATATATGTATTGTTTTTTCTAATTCTATACGATTTAAAAGTAATTTGAAAAACGGTGAAATTATGGGCGAAACGTATTTTCGCGATTTCTTGCAAACGGTTTGTCGGATTGACGCAAATGATACAACGTTGGAAAGCTATGGAAAATGCGCAACTTTTTGTATAGAAATGTTTTTCTAATTCCATACAGTTGAAAAACGAATTCGAATACGGTTAAATTTGATTTTGAACACGATTTTTTTAAAAAAGTTTGTCGAAATATGGCAAATAATATACCGTTGGATAGCTATCAAAAATGCGAAACTTAGTCATGTTGAATGTTTTCTCTACTCCGCAACCATTTAAGAGTAATTTTGAATACGGCATGACGGATCCTACTGTTTTCTCGTCTGAAAAACAGAGTAGTCGTACTGATATATGTGTATGTTTGTACTGAGCTATTTTTTGTAGAGTAATTTTGAATGGTTCCAAAAAAGGGTAATTGTACTGATGCTTGCTTGGGTTTGTACTAAGTGTGTTTTCACTAACTAGACTTTGCTCTGTTTTTTGGGTAATATTTTTCTCGTAAGTTTTCAATGGTTTACTGTATCATCGCCCCTGTACTTGTATGGTTTGTATCATCGAACTGAATGATATTTTATTCAAAACGAAAATGTGTTTGTTTTGTTTTTTTTAGCACAACATTTTTTTGACAACGTTGTTCTGAACTTCTCTCATTTTATGACTTGTACTAAGGTACTTACTAAGCAGGATTTTCATGGGGTTTCTTTTTTTGCTTGAATTTTGCAATTTGAATTTCTGCTATTTTTTTATTCCGAACGGACCACCGTTTTTAACTCGTACTGAGGTACTTACTATGCCCGAACTGGGGTGGCTATTGCGTGTCTCGGCGAGGAAGAAGACGAAGCTCGGGGGCGAGGCTGGATTCGGCCGACGGCTGGTCCGGTCGTTAGGATGCTGCGCAAGGCGGGGTGGGGGGGGGGGTGAACACATCAATGGACACATGTACTACACAACAATGTGCATCTATACTATCCATAACAAAAAACTAATCTAGTACGCTGTGTTGAACTTATAACTTTTTTAGCTGTGAACTTGTTGTATTTTTACAATGCCAAAGCTAGCAAATAGTACAAGATTCGCCCAACAAGGGGCTAGTTACATAGAGCAGCTGCACTAATACAACGGTCAGATCGGTAACTAGTAGCTAGTAGCAGTGGTTACCAACACACATACACATAAATTGATAACAAGGTAATGTACAAGTTCATGTACAGTAACGCTACAAGATCAAAAAGAAACCTGAGATAATCCTCACATATTAGTTTTTCTGTAAACAGAGAAAAACTGATTAGACATATGGTCAATGAGTAATTTTAAATTGTGCCGAAGGCACACAATAAAGAGTCGTCATTCTGTACATCCTGACATAATCAAATAGACTGCAGAATTTACCAAGCGAACTTCCACATGTTTTTGTGAATTGAACCTTATTCATATTTTACATGGAAGAAGTTGCAGTAGCATTTTTTGTGCGGATGGAATCTGCTACATAGAGAAATGGCAACCAAAATTATGTCACTTGCCGGCTAGCATCCATGAAAACTGAGACAAAAGTAAGTCTTGTAAAAGATCAAAGTAATAAAACACTTGCTGCATCCATCAGCAATTATGATGACCAAGCAATGTGCAAAGCAAAGGCGCTGGTGTTCTCCCTGTGTGTGTGCTCGACTTGGACCGATGTGTAGCACTTGGTGAAGTTTGTGGCCGCGACCCGTGATTCTACCCGTACTGTTTTCAACGCTCCACTTGGACGGCTGCCAGCACCCCTGCTGGACGAGCTCGTGCCCAAGTCCTAACAAGCACCTACATGACATCAAAATTTTCAACTACAGAAACATGATTTTTTAAGCCTTCTATGCACTACAAGACATCAAAAACAGCATTTATATATAGCCTTCTCTAGCCTGCTGGACAAGCACCTACATATAGGGGAGTCAGCAATATAATGACAGGTTAAAGGTTCAAAGACTAGTGATTTTATAAGGCCTCTCAAGTCTGAACTGATATGAACTCCTTTTTGCCGAGCTACTGATTTTTTTATATATAGCCGTCTATCTTTTTGAACACACACATTGAACCATTTGTGGGGTTCTTAACGAGCTGATGATAAAAAACATGTTGAACTGAACTTTAGGTTTCAAGAAGTACCGAATGCTTTTGGGTTCTTTTATGTACCTTTTGTTTATCTTATTTCTGAACTCCAACTCACAATTAAAATCACAGTACACACATGTACTACAGAAAAATGTGCATTTGTACTGTCCATAACAACGCATCGACCAAAAACAAATAATTTATGAAGGAAACAACTTTTGAACTTGGTAACTCGGTTTGAGCTTTGTTTCTTCAGATTTTTGAACTTGTGCAGCAGATATACCTCAACTTGTGTGAATGACAAAAATGAGACATAGTTTTTTTATGCTTTTTTAAGATGAATTGAAAAAACATAAAATGGTGAACCTCCAAGGAACCTCTCGACGAACTGAAGCTCATGCATACCTGGAGGGAGGACGAGGAGCAGATGGAGCATCTCGAAGACATGGTGCAGCCGGAGTTGCGCCATCCAGGGGGCGCTCGGTGACGCGCTGGTGGAGGGGGTCGGCGGTGGCGCACTCGGAGAGGTGGACGGCGGCGGCGCACTGAGGTAGATGGGGCAGTCGGCGGCCCGCTGGGGGAGGGGCCTATCGGCGGCACCCTGGGGGAGGGGTCGGTCAGTGGCGCCCTGGGGGAG